>NW_024057868.1:40000-57500 GCF_016432855.1 Salvelinus namaycush
ACTCTACTCTACTCTACTCTACTCTACTCTACTCTACTCTACTCTACTCTGTTCTACTCTACTCTACTCTGCTCTACTCTACTCTGCTCTGTTCTACTCTACTCTGCTCTGTTCTGGTCTGTTCTCTCTACTCTGCTCTGTTCTATTCTGGTCTGTTCTGTTATTTTTTGTTCCACTACTCTGCTCTGTTCTACTCTACTCTGCTCTGCTCTGTTCTATTCTGGTCTGTTCTGTTATTTTTTGTTCTACTCTAATCTGCTCTGTTCTACTCTACTCTGCTCTGCTCTGTTCTATTCTGGTCTGTTCTGTTATTTTTTGTTCTACTCTACTCTGCTCTGTTCTGTTCTACTCTACTCTGCTCTGTTCTATTCTGGTCTGTTCTGTTATTTTTTGTTCTACTCTACTCTGCTCTGCTCTGCACTAATCTACTCTACTCTGCTCTGTTCTGTTCTACTCTACTCTGCTCTGCACTAATGTACTCTACTCTACTCTGCTCTGTTCTGTTCTACTCTACTCTGCTCTGTTCTACTCTGCTCTGTTCTGCTCTGTTCTGTTCTACTCTGTTCTACTCTACTCTACTCTACTCTGCTCTGCTCTGCACTAATCTACTCTACTCTGCTCTGTTCTGTTCTACTCTACTCTACTCTGCTCTGCACTAATCTACTCTACTCTACTCTGCTCTGTTCTGTTCTACTCTGCTATACTCTGCTCTGTTCTGCTCTGTTCTGTTCTACTCTACTCTGCTCTGGTCTGTTCTCTCTACTCTGCTCTGTTCTATTCTGGTCTGTTCTGTTATTTTTTGTTCTACTCTACTCTGCTCTGGTCTGTTCTCTCTACTCTGCTCTGTTCTATTCTGGTCTGTTCTGTTATTTTTTGTTCTACTCTACTCTGCTCTGTTCTACTCTACTCTGCTCTGCTCTGTTCTATTCTGGTCTGTTCTGTTATTTTTTGTTCTACTCTACTCTGCTCTGGTCTGTTCTCTCTACTCTGCTCTGTTCTATTCTGGTCTGTTCTGTTATTTTTTGTTCTACTCTACTCTGCTCTGTTCTGTTCTACTCTGCCCTGCTCTACTCTACTCTACTCTACTCTACTCTGCTCTACTCTACTCTACTCTACTCTACTCTACTCTACTCTACTCTACTCTACTCTGCTCTATTCTGCTCTGTTCTGTTCTACTCTACTCTACTCTGCACTAATCTACTCTACTCTACTCTGCTCTGTTCTACTCTGCTCTACTCTGCTCTGTTCTGCTCTGTTCTGTTCTACTCTGTTCTGTTCTACTCTACTCTACTCTACTCTGCTCTGCACTAATCTACTCTACTCTGCTCTGTTCTGTTCTACTCTACTCTACTCTGCTCTATTCTGCTCTGTTCTGTTCTACTCTACTCTACTCTGCACTAATCTACTCTACTCTACTCTGCTCTGTTCTACTCTGCTCTACTCTGCTCTGTTCTGCTCTGTTCTGTTCTACTCTGTTCTGTTCTACTCTACTCTACTCTACTCTGCTCTGCACTAATCTACTCTACTCTGCTCTGTTCTGTTCTACTCTGCTCTACTCTGCTCTGTTCTGCTCTGTTCTGTTCTACTCTACTCTGCTCTGTTCTATTCTGGTCTGTTCTGTTATTTTTTGTTCTACTCTGCTCTGTTCTGTTCTGTTCTCTCTACTCTACTCTACTCTGCTCTACTCTGCTCTACTCTGCTCTGTTCTGTTCTACTCTACTCTGCTCTGCTCTACTCTGCTCTATTCTGTTCTATTCTGCTCTGTTCTTTTCTGTTCTACTCTGCTCTACTCTGCTCTATTCTGTTCTATTCTGCTCTGTTCATTTCTGTTCTACTCTACTCTGCTCTACTCTACTCTACTCTGCTCTATTCTGTTCTATTCTGCTCTGTTCTGTTCTACTCTACTCTGCTCTGTTCTGTTCTACTCTGCTCTGTTCTACTCTACTCTACTCTACTCTACTCTACTCTACTCTACTCTACTCTGCTCTGTTCTACTCTACTCTACTCTACTCTACTCTACTCTGTTCTGTTCTACTCTACTCTACTCTACTCTACTCTACTCTACTCTGCTCTGTTCTACTCTACTCTACTCTACTCTACTCTACTCTACTCTACTCTACTCTACTCTACTCTACTCTACTCTGCTCTGTTCTGTTCTACTCTACTCTACTCTACTCTACTCTACTCTACTCTACTCTACTCTACTCTACTCTACTCTACTCTGCTCTGTTCTACTCTACTCTACTCTACTCTACTCTACTCTGCTCTGTTCTGTTCTACTCTGTTCTACTCTATTCTACTCTACTCTACTCTGCTCTGTTCTGTTCTACTCTACTGTACTCTACTGTACTCTACTCTGTTCTACTCTACTCTACTCTACTCTACTCTACTCTACTCTACTCTACTCTGCTCTGTTCTACTCTACCTTATTCTACTCTACCTTATTCTACTCGACTCTACTCTACTCTACTCTACTCTACTCTACTCTACTCTACTCTACTCTACTCTACTCTATTCTATTCGATTCGATTCTATTCTGTTCTGCTTTGCTCTGCTCAGTTCTGTTCTGTTCTACTCTTTTCTGTTCTGCTCTGGCAGGAGAGGATATAAGGACAGACACCTCGGCTGTGACGCAAAACACACACACACACACACACACACACACACACACACACACACACACACACACACACACACACACACACACACACACACACACACACACACACACACACACACACACACACACACACACACACACACACACACACACACACTGTAACGGGGCTCCCATCCACCTTCCCCATACTCGTTCAGTGTTGATCTGTTAATGCCGCTTAATTGAGTTGGTAATGCAGTGTTGACGATGTGCGAGGTTTTGCCGGTTAATTGAGTCGGTAATGCAATGCTTTACCATTATTACCCACCGCTTGAAGAAACCCTGGTGCAGCTAACAATGAACAATGTTTGTTTGTGTGTGTGTGTGTGTGTGTGTGTGTGTGTGTGTGTGTGTGTGTGTGTGTGTGTGTGTGTGTGTGTGTGTGTGTGTGTGTGTGTGTGTGTGTGTGTGTGTGTGTGTGTGTGTGTGTGTGTGTGTGTCTGTGTGTGTGTGTGTGTGTGTGTGTGTGTGTGTGTGTGTGTGTGTGTGTGTGTGTGTGTGTGTGTGTGTGTGTGTGTGTGTGTGTCTGTGTGTGTGTGTGTGTGTGTGTGTGTGCGTGTCCACATGTATTGTCAATAACAGCTCAGCCGTGCGTAATTGAAAGATCGGTGTTATCATCGTTGGGCGCGCGGCGGGCAGATAATTTGACTGATAGTGAAAAGCTTATCGGTGGCGCGACATGCAACTACGGCACAGTGAACGGGGGGAGACAGAGCAGCGGCAGAATAAACGACTTGTTTCACGGCGAGAAGGCTCCGAGAAACGTCCTCCTGAGTCGCCGGTTTATTGATGGTCATGTAGCCAGAGAGAGAGAGAGGGAGGGAGAGAAAGAGAGAGGGATGGAAAGACAGTGAGGGAGAGAGGGAGGGAGAGAGGGGGTGGGAAAGAGAGTGTTGTAGAGAGGGAGAGAGGGAGGGAGGGAGTGAGTGAGAGGGAGGGAAGGAGAGTGAGGAAGAGAGAGGGAGGGAAAGGGAGAGAGAGAGGGAAAGAGAGTGAGGGAGAGACGGAGGGAGAGAGAGGGAGGGAAAGAGAGTGAAGGAGAGAGGGAGGGAGTGAGTGAGAAGGAGGGGGGAGATGGAGGGAGGGAGGGGAAAAGCTAAATGCCTGTGATGTAGCTGTAAGCTGAAGTTGGTTTTGAGGCGTGAAGAATTGCAAACCCGACCACGTCATCAGATAGCTGTTGGCCAATATTCAATATGATATAACGGACCACACTAATAAAGAAATGACTCCCTTCCTTCTCCCCCTCCCTCCCTCCCTCCCTCGCCCCCCCCCCTGTCTCTCTCTCTTCCATTCAAGAACACATATGTTTCTGTTTAATTAACGAGACTGATTTCTATAAACTACCTTGCGCAGCTCAGCGGAGCGTAGGCGGTTATCTCGCGCTGGGTAGAGAGCTGTGCTTTCTCACCGACCTGAAAAACCAACCGACGCGCCACTCCAACTGAGATTTGTTAAAATCCAATTTTTTTTTTTTTTTAGGTGACAATGATGTTGGATTATATTAAACTATAAATAGCCATGGACACATATATAAATGGACCTCATTGCTCACTTGTTTTTTTGTTGTTGTTGGTGAGTTTGGGAGTGATATATATATACGTGTAGTGTGTGTGTGAATGTGAGTGTGTGCAACCTATGTGACGGAATCCCCGTCCAGTCTTTAAGGAGCGGAGAGAGAGGGGGGGAGGTGCGTGGACCTGTCCTCTCTCACTGCGGAACCCCGCGCGCTGAGCTGCCTGCCTGGACATTCCAGCCTTCTTTTGGGATTCGAATTATTTTTTAAACCCAACGATCGTTAACGAATTTTTATATCTCTTTATTTTATGTTATTTTCCGTCAAACCGTCTGGTGTGGTAAATCGGGACACACATATCCGTGAGGAATTTACCGTTTAAACCGGGGGAAGAAAAACAGGTGGATTAAGCGTTATTTTTTGGGAGGGGGTTTGATATCAACGGATGTGTTTGTGGATATGAGACGTTGTGGCTCCCAGGGCGCTCAGATGGAGTAGAAGGTGACGATGTCCTCTCCAACTCGGCTTCTGGAGCGATGTGGTACAGAAAGGAGGTGAGTAACAAGCTAGCTAGCTAACTAACGTTAACGGTAAAACAGTCGGTTTTTAAAAATCTCCTTTTAATAATCCATCACTATTTTGAGGGGAAACGAACCACATTCAGGCGACACAGCTGGACTACGCGCTGCCAGAATGGTTTTAAAAAAGCCACTTGTTCACTCCTAAAGTAGGCTAGAGGGAGAGCGGTGCTCCCAATATCTCTCCCTCTTCCTTCCCCTCAGCCCCTCAGCAGCCCCTCGCGGTAGGCTAGGCAGTACCCTAGTCTCTCTCCCTCTTCCTTCCCCTCAGCCCCTCAGCAGCCCCTCGCTGTAGGCTAGGCAGTACCCTAGTCTCTCCCCCTCTTCCTTCCCCTCAGCAGCCCCTCGCTGTAGGCTAGGCAGTACCCTAGTCTCTCCCCCTCTTCCTTCCCCTCAGCAGCCCCTCGCTGTAGGCTAGGCAGTACCCTAGTCTCTCTCCCTCTTCCTTCCCCTCAGCCCCTCAGCAGCCCCTCGCGGTAGGCTAGGCAGTACCCTAGTCTCTCTCCCTCTTCCTTCCCCTCAGCCCCTCAGCCCCTCAGCAGCCCCTCGCGGTAGGCTAGGCAGTACCCTAGTCTCTCCCCCTCTTCCTTCCCCTCATCCCCTCAGCAGCCCCTCGCTGTAGGCTAGGCAGTACCCTAGTCTCTCCCCCTCTTCCTTCCCCTCAGCCCCTCAGCAGCCCCTCGCTGTAGGCTAGGCAGTACCCTAGTCTCTCCCCCTCTTCCTTCCCCTCAGCCCCTCAGCAGCCCCTCGCTGTAGGCTAGGCAGTACCCTAGTCTCTCCCCCTCTTCCTTCCCCTCATCACCTCAACAGCAGCCCCTCGCGGTAGGCTAGGCAGTACCCTAGTCTCTCTCCCTCTTCCTTCCCCTCAGCCCCTCAGCAGCCCCTCGCTGCAGGCTAGGCAGTACCCTAGTCTCTCTCCCTCTTCCTTCCCCTCAGCCCCTCAGCAGCCCCTCGCTGCAGGCTAGGCAGTACCCTAGTCTCTCCCCCTCTTCCTTCCCCTCAGCCCCTCAGCAGCCCCTCGCTGTAGGCTAGGCAGTACCCTAGTCTCTCTCCCTCTTCCTTCCCCTCAGCCCCTCAGCAGCCCCTCGCGGTAGGCTAGGCAGTACCCTAGTCTCTCTCCCTCTTCCTTCCCCTCATCCCCTCAGCAGCCCCTCGCTGCAGGCTAGGCAGTACCCTAGTCTCTCCCCCTCTTCCTTCCCCTCAGCCCCTCAGCAGCCCCTCGCTGTAGGCTAGGCAGTACCCTAGTCTCTCTCCCTCTTCCTTCCCCTCAGCCCCTCAGCAGCCCCTCGCGGTAGGCTAGGCAGTACCCTAGTCTCTCTCCCTCTTCCTTCCCCTCAGCCCCTCAGCAGCCCCTCGCTGCAGGCTAGGCAGTACCCTAGTCTCTCCCCCTCTTCCTTCCCCTCAGCCCCTCAGCAGCCCCTCGCTGCAGGCTAGGCAGTACCCTAGTCTCTCTCCCTCTTCCTTCCCCTCAGCCCCTCAGCAGCCCCTCGCTGCAGGCTAGGCAGTACCCTAGTCTCTCTCCCTCTTCCTTCCCCTCAGCCCCTCAGCAGCCCCTCGCTGTAGGCTAGGCAGTACCCTAGTCTCTCTCCCTCTTCCTTCCCCTCATCCCCTCAGCAGCCCCTCGCTGCAGGCTAGGTAGTACCCTAGTCTCTCTCCCTCTTCCTTCCCCTCATCCCCTCAGCAGCCCCTCGCTGCAGGCTAGGCAGTACCCTAGTCTCTCTCCCTCTTCCTTCCCCTCAGCCCCTCAGCAGCCCCTCGCTGCAGGCTAGGCAGTACCCTAGTCTCTCTCCCTCTTCCTTCCCCTCATCCCCTCAGCAGCCCCTCGCTGTAGGCTAGGCAGTACCCTAGTCTCTCTCCCTCTTCCTTCCCCTCAGCCCCTCAGCAGCCCCTCGCTGTAGGCTAGGCAGTACCCTAGTCTCTCTCCCTCTTCCTTCCCCTCAGCCCCTCAGCAGCCCCTCGCTGTAGGCTAGGCAGTACCCTAGTCTCTCTCCCTCTGCCCACCAACCTGCGGAATGCCCTACATAACAACATAACAAGCAGACATAACCCAGAAAACGGAGACGTCGTGAGAGGAATATTTAGTAGAGTTACCAGTGTCCCCGGCTCCAACACCAATCAGACAGTAAGCCACATGAAAACACCTGGGTTACAGATGTCTGTTTATTTGACCTCCTTGTGTGAGAAGGAAGGTGACTCTTGTTTCAGTCGTGTGAAAGAGAAACACCGTCAGTTAGGAACCGAGTCAGTCCTCCGACCTACGACGCACTTTGCGTCCTCTGTTTGGAAACGGAGTCATTCAATCTGGAGAAAACTGGGTAGTCTGTTTTGCGTCTGTCTTGGTAACAAAATAACACGGAATACAAACGCCTCGGTGTAATTGACACTGTATAATGTCGTTATTTTTTTTTTATCGGCAGACCAAGTTTGAACACTTTACTTGTTGGTTTGCTGACGCCGTGAGCACCGGAGCTTCGCGTGGGGGCGGACGGCTGCGGGGCCGTGTATCTATCGTTAAAGATGGTGACTGGGAGACCAAAGGGACATGCAGCCAGACCTCAGCCACACCAACTCTACCGTCACAGCTCCGCATGGTGACACTGAAGGTATGTCCGCCCTTCCGCCTGCTGCCACGGCCCTAAAATACAGGAGCGGGATGTGGACTGGATAGTGTGTGTGAGAGAGACAGTGTGTATGCGTGCGCGCAGGCGAGAGGAGAGCGCTGTATGTACGTGGCTCTGACTGTGTCCACCGCTAAGCGGAGCTGTTGTATTAACACTGTGTGTGTCAGCAGAGAGAGTTAGTGACGCTGCTGGCTGATGAGACAAATCATCATGAATTCACATGTAAAAATCCCAGCTTTCAGCTTTAGCGCAACCAAGTCACGTTGTAGAAACACATTCCTCCTCTCCTCTCCTCTCCTCTCCTCTCCTCTCCTCTCCTCTCCTCTCCTCTCCTCTCCTCTCCTCTCCTCTCTTCTCTTCTCTTCTCTTCTCTTCTCTTCTCTTCTCTTCTCTTCTCCTCTCTTCTCCTCTCTTCTCCTCTCTTCTCCTCTCTTCTCCTCTCCTCTCCTCTCCTCTCCTCTCCTCTCCTCTCCTCTCCTCTCCTCTCCTCTCCTCTCCTCTCTATGTGTAAAAGAGAGAACATGGAGGGCATCCTGAGAGGTTAAACTCTATACACAACACAAACTGTATTGTAAGGTGTAGAGCAGAGTGCTTGACTTGACCTGAAATAGCTGCGGGTGATGTTTATATTTAGGTGCAGGAACTCCACAATATGTTTGAGATAATATTTTGTAAGAGGTTTAGGAAGTCAAGCAGTAGAAACGTTGAGGTGCCGGTATTCAGTTCTGGTGAGATCCTGCCTAAGTCAAGCACCACGCTTCTATGTAACAGCTGTATCCTATCAGCCATGACAAGAGGTTAGAGGTTAGACCAGAGGTTAGACCAGAGGTTAGAGGTTAGAGGAGAGATTAGACCAGAGGTTAGACCAGAGATTAGATGTTAGACCAGAGGTTAGAGATTAGACCAGAGGTTAGACCAGAGATTAGACCAGAGGTTAGACAAGAGGTTAGAGCAGAGATTAGACCAGAGGTTAGAGCAGAGGTTAGAGGTTAGACCACAGGTTAGAGGTTAGACCAGAGGTTAGAGATTAGACCAGAGGTTAGAGGTTAGACCAGAGGTTAGACCAGAGATTAGACCAGAGATTAGACCAGAGAATAGACCAGAGGTTAGACCAGAGATTAGACCAGAGGTCAGAGGTTAGACAAGAGGTTAGACAAGAGGTTAGAGGTTAGACAAGAGGTCAGACCAGAGGTTAGAGGTTAGACCAGAGGTTAGACCAGAGGTTAGACCAGAGGTTAGACCAGAGGTTAGAGATTAGACCAGAGGTCAGACCAGAGGTTAGACCAGAGGTAAGCGGTTAGACCAGCGATTAGACCAGAGGTTAGAGGTTAGACCAGAGGTAAGAGGTTAGAGCAGAGATTAGACCAGAGGCTAGAGCAGAGATTAGACCAGAGGTTAGAAGTTAGACCAGAGGTTAGACCAGAGGTTAGACCAGAGGTTAGAGGTTAGACCAGAGGTTAGACCAGAGGTTAGACCAGAGGTTAGAAGTTAGAGCAGAGGTTAGACCAGAGGTTAGAGGTTAGACCAGAGGTTAGAAGTTAGAGCAGAAGTTAGAGGTTAGACCAGAGATTAGGTGAGAGGTCAGAGGTTAGACCAGAAGTTAGACCAGAGGTTAGACAGAGAATTAGTAGCTGGTTGAAATATAACCTTTTACATCAGGGGTAGAAAACTAGATTCAGCCGTAGACAGATTTTACATCAGGGGTAGAAAACTAGATTCAGCTGTGGAACCTTTTACATCAGGGGTAGAAAACTAGATTCAGCTGTGGAACCTTTTACATCAGGGGTAGAAAACTAGATTCAACTGTGGAACCTTTTACATCAGGGGTAGAAAACTAGATTCAACTGTGGAACCTTTTACATCAGGGGTAGAAAACTAGATTCAGCTGTCGAACCTTTTACATCAGGGGTAGAAAACTAGATTCAACTGTGGAACCTTTTACATCAGGGGTAGAAAACTAGATTCAGCTGTGGAACCTTTTACATCAGGGGTAGAAAACTAGATTCAGCTGTGGAACCTTTTACATCAGGGGTAGAAAACTAGATTCAGCTGTGGGACCTTTTACATCAGGGGTAGAAAACTAGATTCAGCTGTGGGACCTTTTACATCAGGGGTAGAAAACTAGATTCATCCGTGGAACCGTTTACATCAGGGGTAGAAAACTAGATTCAGCTGTGGGACCTTTTACATCAGGGGTAGAAAACTAGATTCAGCTGTGGGACCTTTTACATCAGGGGTAGAAAACTAGATTCAGCTGTGGAACCTTTTACATCAGGGGTAGAAAACTAGATTCAGCCGTGGAACCTTTTACATCAGGGGTAGAAAACTAGATTCAGCCGAGGGCAGATTTTACATCAGAGGTAGAAAACTAGATTCAGCCGAGGGCAGATTTTACATCAGGGGTAGAAAACTAGATTCAGCCGAGGGCAGATTTTACATCAGGGGTAGAAAACTAGATTCAGCCGAGGGCAGATTTTACATCAGGGGTAGAAAACTAGATTCAGCCATGGAACCTTTTACATCAGGGGTAGAAAACTAGATTCAGCTGTGGAAACTTTTACATCAGGGGTAGAAAACTAGATTCAGCCGAGGGCAGATTTTACATCAGGGGTAGAAAACTAGATTCAGCTGTGGAACCTTTTACATCAGGGGTAGAAAACTAGATTCAGCCGAGGGCAGATTTTACATCAGAGGTAGAAAACTAGATTCAGCCGAGGGCAGATTTTACATCAGGGGTAGAAAACTAGATTCAGCCGAGGGCAGATTTTACATCAGGGGTAGAAAACTAGATTCAGCCGAGGGCAGATTTTACATCAGGGGTAGAAAACTAGATTCAGCCATGGAACCTTTTACATCAGGGGTAGAAAACTAGATTCAGCTGTGGAATCTTTTACATCAGGGGTAGAAAACTAGATTCAGCCGAGGAACCTTTTACATCAGGGGTAGAAAACCAGATTCAGCTGTGGAATCTTTTACATCAGGGGTAGAAAACTAGATTCAGCCGAGGAACCTTTTACATCAGGGGTAGAAAACTAGATTCAGCTGTGGGAAGATTTTACATCAGGGGTAGAAAACTAGATTCAGCCGAGGAACCTTTTACATCAGGGGTAGAAAACTAGATTCAGCCGTGGAACCTTTTACATCAGGGGTAGAAAACTAGATTCAGCCGTGGAACCTTTTACATCAGGGGTAGAAAACTAGATTCAGCTGTGGAACCATTTACATTAGGGGTAGAAAACTAGATTCAGCCGAGGAACCTTTTACATCAGGGGTAGAAAACTAGATTCAGCCGTAGACAGATTTTACATCAGGGGTAGAAAACTAGATTCAGCTGTGGAACCTTTTACATCAGGGGTAGAAAACTAGATTCAGCTGTGGAACCTTTTACATCAGGGGTAGAAAACTAGATTCAACTGTGGAACCTTTTACATCAGGGGTAGAAAACTAGATTCAGCTGTGGAACCTTTTACATCAGGGGTAGAAAACTAGATTCAGCTGTGGAACCTTTTACATCAGGGGTAGAAAACTAGATTAATCCGTGGAACCTTTTACATCAAGGGTAGAAAACTAGATTCAGCTGTGGGACCTTTTACATCGGGGGTAGAAAACTAGATTCAGCTGTGGGACCTTTTACATCAGGGGTAGAACACTAGATTCAGCTGAGGGCAGATTTTACATCAGGGGTAGAAAACTAGATTCAGCTGTGGAATCTTTTACATCAGGGGTAGAAAACTAGATTCAGCCATGGAACCTTTTACATCAGGGGTAGAAAACTAGATTCAGCCGAGGGCAGATTTTACATCAGGGGTAGAAAACTAGATTCAGCCGAGGGCAGATTTTACATCAGGGGTAGAAAACTAGATTCAGCCGAGGGCAGATTTTACATCAGGGGTAGAAAACTAGATTCAGCCATGGAACCTTTTACATCAGGGGTAGAAAACTAGATTCAGCTGTGGAATCTTTTACATCAGGGGTAGAAAACTAGATTCAGCCGAGGAACCTTTTTTATCAGGGGTAGAAAACTAGATTCAGCTGTGGAAACATTTACATCAGGGGTAGAAAACTAGTTTCAGCCGTGGAACCTTTTACATCAGGGGTAGAAAACTAGATTCAGCCGAGGAACCTTTTACATCAGGGGTAGAAAACTAGATTCAGCCGAGGAACCTTTTACATCAGGGGTAGAAAACTAGATTCAGCTGTGGAACCTTTTACATCAGGGGTAGAAAACTAGATTCAGCCGAGGAACCTTTTACATCAGGGGTAGAAAACTAGATTCAGCCGAGGGCAGATTTTACATCAGGGGTAGAAAACTAGATTCAGCCGAGGGCAGATTTTACATCAGGGGTAGAAAACTAGATTCAGCCGAGGGCAGATTTTACATCA
This sequence comes from Salvelinus namaycush, assembly GCF_016432855.1. Lineage (NCBI taxonomy): Eukaryota > Metazoa > Chordata > Actinopteri > Salmoniformes > Salmonidae > Salvelinus > Salvelinus namaycush. The sequence goes on from NW_024057868.1 coordinate 51,758, forward strand.
GGGGTAGAAAACTAGATTCAGCCATGGAACCTTTTACATCAGGGGTAGAAAACTAGATTCAGCTGTGGAATCTTTTACATCAGGGGTAGAAAACTAGATTCAGCCGAGGAACCTTTTTTATCAGGGGTAGAAAACTAGATTCAGCTGTGGAAACATTTACATCAGGGGTAGAAAACTAGTTTCAGCCGTGGAACCTTTTACATCAGGGGTAGAAAACTAGATTCAGCCGAGGAACCTTTTACATCAGGGGTAGAAAACTAGATTCAGCCGAGGAACCTTTTACATCAGGGGTAGAAAACTAGATTCAGCTGTGGAACCTTTTACATCAGGGGTAGAAAACTAGATTCAGCCGAGGAACCTTTTACATCAGGGGTAGAAAACTAGATTCAGCCGAGGGCAGATTTTACATCAGGGGTAGAAAACTAGATTCAGCCGAGGGCAGATTTTACATCAGGGGTAGAAAACTAGATTCAACCGAGGGCAGATTTTACATCAGGGGTAGAAAACTAGATTCAGCCGAGGGCAGATTTTACATCAGGGGTAGAAAACTATATTCAGCTGAGGGCAGATTTTACATCAGGGGTAGAAAACTAGATTCAGCCGTGGGCAGATTTTACATCAGGGGTAGAAAACTAGATTCAGCCGAGGAACCTTTTACATCAGGGGTAGAAAACTAGATTCAGCTGTGGAACCTTTTACATCAGGGGTTGAAAACTAGATTCAGCCGTGGAACCTTTTACATCAGGGGTAGAAAACTAGATTCAGCCGAGGGCAGATTTTACATCAGGGGTAGAAAACTAGATTCAGCCGTGGAACCTTTTACATCAGGGGTAGAAAACTAGATTCAGCCGAGGAACCTTTTACATCAGGGGTAGAAAACTAGATTCAGCTGTGGAACCTTTTACATCAGGGGTAGAAAACTAGATTCAGCCATGGAACCTTTTACATCAGGGGTAGAAAACTAGATTCAGCTGTGGAACCTTTTACATCAGGGGTAGAAAACTAGATTCAGCCGTGGAACCTTTTACATCAGGGGTAGAAAACTAGATTCAGCCGAGGGCAGATTTTACATCAGTGGTAGAAAACTAGATTCAGCTGTGGAACCTTTTACATCAGGGGTAGAAAACTAGATTCAGCTGAGGGCAGATTTTACATCAGGGGTAGAAAACTAGATTCAGCCGAGGGCAGATTTTACATCAGGGGTAGAAAACTAGATTCAGCCGAGGAACCTTTTACATCAGGGGTAGAAAACTAGATTCAGCCGAGGGCAGATGTTTTGTCAGAGCGGATGGTCAGGGGGACGGAACTTAATTATAATAATTTGTATTATTGATTCAGTAAATTGATTCCCTTGTATTATTGATTCAGTAAATTGATTCCCCTGTATTATTTATTCAGTAAATTGATTCCCAAAAAGAGGTTCTATTTCAAAATAACAATAATTTCATCCCTTGATGACATTGAGACACCATCACATCACAGGTTTTTAGGCCTGGGAATAATTTACGTTGTTTTTAAAGTCTTTTTTGACCCCAAACTAAAATCCTGTGTTGCTGACCCCTGTCTTACACGTTGATTTAAACATCTGGTCCATTCTCACTGCTCACGTCCTGTGTTGGTAGCTGTGTGTGTGTAGATATGTGTGTAGCTGTGTGTGTATGTAGATATGTGTGTAGCTGTGTGTGTATGTAGATATGTGTGTAGCTGTGTGTGTGTGTAGCTGTGTGTGTGTGTAACTGTGTGTGTGTGTGTGTAGCTGTGTGTGTGTGTGTAGATGTGTGTTGGTAGCTGTGTGTGTTTAGCTGTGTGTGTGTGTGTGTGTGTGTGTGTGTGTGTGTGTGTGTGTGTGTGTGTGTGTGTGTGTGTGTGTGTGTGTGTGTGTGTTGCTGTGTGTGTGTAGATATGTGTGTAGCTGTGTGTGTGTGTAGCTGTGTGTGTGTAGATATGTGTGTAGCTGTGTGTGTGTAGATATGTGTGTAGCTGTGTGTGTAGATATGTGTGTAGCTCTGTGTGTAGCAATGTGTGTAGCTGTGTGTGTAGCTGTGTGTGTGTAGCTGTGTGTGTGTAGTTGTGTGTGTGTAGCTGTGTGTGTAGATATGTGTGTGGTCAAGCATTAAGAGTAAAACTTCTCCTCTCCTCCCTCACCCCTAACCCTAACCAGCCATCCCCTCCTCTTGTCTCCTCTTCCAAACACACACACACACACACACACACACACACACACACACACACACACACACACACACACACACACACACACACACACACACACACACACACACACACACACACACACACACACACACACACACACACACACACACACAACCCCAAAGAGGCAGAAGTGACTGTTTTGTAGCTTACTGAAGTATTTATGTGGAAAAAGCCACTAGGCTCTTTAACTAGCGGCTGCTTTGCTTTGCTTGGTGGGGGGGACTGACTGGAGAACAGACGTGGTGTTTTTAGGAATAAAACACACACACACACACACACACACACACACACACACACACACACACACACACACACACACACACACACACACACACACACACACACACACACACACACACACACACACACACGCACACACACACATACACACACATAGAGGTATCATCACGCCCATTGAAACTAAACTGAGGAGCCACATTTATAATTTTGGGGAAATATACAAGACACACCAGAACATCATAAAGATATTGAATTAGCCGTCAGTTTCCCCTCATCACACTGAGACAGCAGGTGGTTCCTGTCTTCAGTGGTCCAATGCCAAGGGAAGATGTGGTTCCTGTCTTCAGTCGTCCAATGAAAAGGGAATATGTGGTTCCTGTCTTCAGTGGTCCAATGAAAAGGGAAGATGTGGTTCATGTCTTCAGTGGTCCAATGCCAAGGGAAGATGTGGTTCCTGTCTTCAGTGGTCCAATGCCAAGGGAAGATGTGGTTTCTGTCTTCAGTGGTCCAATGCCAAGGGAAGTTGTGGTTCATGTCTTCAGTGGTCCAATGCCAAGGGAAGATGTGGTTCATGTCTTCAGTTGTCCAATGCCAAGGGAAGATGTGGTTCCTGTCTTCAGTGGTCCAATGAAAAGGGAAGATGTGGTTCCTGTCTTCAGTGGTCCAATGAAAAGGGAAGATGTGGTTCATGTCTTCAGTGGTCCAATACCAAGGGAAGATGTGGTTCCTGTCTTCAGTGGTCCAATGAAAAGGGAAGATGTGGTTCCTGTCTTCAGTGGTCCAATGAAAAGGGAAGATGTGGTTCCTGTCTTCAGTGGTCCAATGCCAAGGGAAGTTGTGGTTCATGTCTTCAGTGGTCCAATGCCAAGGGAAGATGTGGTTCCTGTCTTCAGTGGTCCAATGAAAAGGGAAGATGTGGTTCATGTCTTCAGTGGTCCAATGCCAAGGGAATATGTGGTTCCTGTCTTCAGTGGTCCAAATGAAAAGGGAAGATGTGGTTCATGTCTTCAGTGGTCCAATGCCAAGGGAAGATGTGGTTCCTGTCTTCAGTGGTCCAATGCCAAGGGAAGATGTGGTTCCTGTCTTCAGTGGTCCAATTCCAAGGGAAGATGTGGTTCCTGTCTTCAGTGGTCCAATGAAAAGGGAAGATGTGGTTCATGTCTTCAGTGGTCCAATGCCAAGGGAAGATGTGGTTCCTGTCTTCAGTGGTACAATGCCAAGGGAAGATGTGGTTCATGTCTTCAGTGGTCCAATGCCAAGGGAAGATGTGGTTCCTGTCTTCAGTGGTCCAATGCCAAGGGAAGATGTGGTTGTTAGTATTATTGGTTCCTGTCTTCAGTGTTAGCTCTCTGTGTACATCCAAGGGCCAGCCGTGCTGCCCTGTTCTGAGCCAACTGTGATTTTCCTAGGTCCCTCTTTGTGGCATCTGACCACACGACTGAACAGTAGTCCAGGTGTGACAAAACTAGGGTCTGTAGGACCTGCCTTGTTGATAGTGCTGTTAAGATTGCAGAACAGTGCTTTATTATGGACAGCATTCTCCCCATCTTAGCTAATGTTGTATAAATATGTTTTGACCATGACAGTTTACAATCTAGTGTTATTCCAAGCACTTTAGTCACTTCAACTTGCTCAATTTCCACATTATTCATTACAAGATTTAGTTGAGGTTTTGGATATTATCCTCAGTAATTTTCTCTCCAACTTGTCAGACCCCTGTGGCTTGACATTGTTGATACACCCCAATAATTGTTTCAACTATTCCACACTCTCTTTTACAGAATTCAAAGTTACAATGCTTGTCTTTCATAATTTGGTCATATATACTTGGATGTGTAGCGTCAGTGTTTGTTGCTGGCATGTCATGTCTAAGTTTGCTCATCTTGCCAATGAAAAAATCATTAAAGTAGTTGGCAATATCAGTGGGTTTTGTGATGAATGAGCCGTCTGATTCAATGAATGAAGGAGCTGAATTGGCCTTTTTGCCCAAAACTTAATTCAAAGCTTTTTAATATCATTCTTTATATCATTTATCTTTGTTTCATAGTCACATGATTTCTCAATTTGCACGACCTTTTCCAATCGATTGTACAGCCAGACCTATTTGCCGTTCCTTTTCCTATCGATTGTACAGCCAGACCTATTTGCCGTTCCTTTTCCTATCGATTGTACAGCCAGACCTATTTGCCGTTCCTTTTCCTATCGATTGTACAGCCAGACCTATTTGCCGTTCCTTTTCCTATCGATTGTACAGCCAGACCTATTTGCCGTTCCTTTTCCTATCGATTGTGCAGCCAGACCTATTTGCCGTTCCTTTTCCTATCGATTGTACAGCCAGACCTATTTGCCGTTCCTTTTCTTATCGATTGTACAGCCAGACCTATTTGCCGTTCCTTTTCCTATCGATTGTACAGCCAGACCTATTTGCCGTTCCTTTTCCTATCGATTGTACAGCCAGACCTATTTGCCGTTCCTTTTCCTATCGATTGTACAGCCAGACCTATTTGCCGTTCCTTTTCCTATCGATTGTACAGCCAGACCTATTTGCCGTTCCTTTTCCTATCGATTGTGCAGCCAGACCTATTTGCCGTTCCTTCTCAACCATAAACATGTTTCAATTCCTCATCAATCCAAGGGGATTTAACAGTTTCTACAGTCATTTTCTTAATGGGTGCATGCTCATTAGTAACTGGAATAAGCAATTTCATAAATGTGTCAAGTGCAGCATCTGGCTGCTCGTCATTACACACCACAGACCAGCAAATATTATTTACATCAGCAACATATGAGTCACTACAAAACCTCTTATATGACCTCTTATACACTATATTAGGCCCAGCCTTTGGAACTGTGGTTTTCCTAGATATGGCTATTATATTGTGATCACTACATTACAATGGATTTGGATACTGCTTTTAAGCAAATATCTGCAGCGTTAGTAAAGAAGTGATCAATACATGTTGATGATTTCATTCCTGTGCTGTTTGTAACAACGTTACAAGGTTACAAGGTTGTCTGATAACCTGAACCAGGTTGCAGTTACTAGTTACAGTTTGGAGCTTTTTCTTGAGTGGTCATCTTGATGAAAGCCAGTCAATATTTAAATCACACAGAAAATATACCTCTCTGTTGATATCACATATATTATCAAGCATTTCACATATATTATCCAGATACTGACTGTTAGCACTTGGTGGTCTCTAGCAGCTTCCCACCAGAATGGGCTTTAGGTGAGGCAAATTAACCTGTAGCCATATTTATTCAACAGTATTTAACATGAGATCCTCTC
>NW_024057868.1:62500-81415 GCF_016432855.1 Salvelinus namaycush
GGGGGGGGGGGGGGGGGGTTCTCTAGGTTACAAACCAGCATGTTGGACAGGTGGACTTGCATGTGGGATAACTTTAATTACCTGTGTATATAACACCTACTTGCGTATAACACATACTTGTGTGTAACACCTACCTGCGTTATAAAACCTACCTGTGTATAACACCTACCTATGTATAACACCTACCTGTGTATAACACCTACCTGTGTATAACACCTACCTGTGTATAACACCTACCTGTGTATAACACCTACCTGTGTGTAACACCTACCTGTGTATAATACCTACCTGTATATAACACCTACCTGTGTATAACACCTACCTGTGTATAACACCTACCTGTGTATAACACCTACCTGCGTATAACACCTACCTGTGTATAATACCTACCTGTATATAACACCTACCTGTATATAACACATACCTGTGTATAACACCTACCTGTGTATAACACCTACCTGTGTATAACACCTACCTGTGTATAATACCTACCTGTATATGACACCTACCTGTATATAACACATACCTGTGTATAACACCTACCTGTGTATAATACCTACCTGTATATGACACCTACCTGTATATAACACATACCTGTGTATAACACCTACCTGCGTATAACACCTACCTGTATATATAACCTACCTGTGTATAACACATATTTGTGTGTAACACCTACCTGCGTTATAAAACCTACCTGCGTCTAACACCTACCTGCGTGTAACACCTACCTGTGTATAACATCTACCTGTGTATAACACCTACCTGTATATAATACCTACCTGCGTGTAACACCTATTTGTGTGTAAACCTACCTGCGTATAACACCTACCTGCGTATAACACCTACCTGTGTATAACACCTACCTGCGTATAACACCTACCTGTATATAACACCTACCTGTGTATAACACCTACCTGCGTTTAACACCTACCTGTATATAACACCTACCTGTGTTTAATACCTACCTTTGTATAACACCTACCTTTGTATAACACCTACCTGCGTATAACACCTACCTGTGTATTAAACCTACCTGCGTATAACACCTACCCGCGTATAACACCTACCTGTGTATAATACCTACCTGTATATAACACCTACCTGTGTATAACACCTACCTGTATATAACACCTACCTGTGTATAATACCTACATGTGAATAACACCTACCTTTGTATAACACCTACCTGTGTGTATAACACCTACCTGTGTATAACACCTACCTGTGTATAACACCTACCTGTGTATAATACCTACATGTGAATAACACCTACCTGTGTATAACACCTACCTGTGTATAACACCTACCTGTGTGTATAACACCTACCTGTGTATAACACCTACCTGTGTATAACACCTACCTGTGTGTATAACACCTACCTGTATATAACACCTACCTGTGTATAACACCTACCTGCGTATAACACCTACCCGCATATAACACCTACCTGTGTATAACACCTACCTGTGTATAACACCTACCTGTGTGTATAACACCTACCTGTGTGTATAATACCTACCTGTGTATAACACCTACCTGTGTATAACACCTACCTGTGTGTATAACACCTACCTGTGTATAACACCTACCTGTGTATAACACCTACCTGTGTGTATAACACCTACCTGTGTATAACACCTACCTGTGTGTATAACACCTACCTGTGTGTATAACACCTACATGTGAATAACACCTACCTGTGTATAACACCTACCTGTGTGTATAACACCTACCTGTGTATAACACCTACCTGTGTATAACACCTACCTGTGTGTATAACACCTACATGTGAATAACACCTACCTGTGTGTATAACACCTACCTGTGTGTATACCACCTACCTGTGTGAATAACACCTACCTGTGTATAACACCTACCTGTGTATAACACCTACCTGTGTGTATAACACCTACCTGTGTATAACACCTACCTGTGTATAACACCTACCTGTGTGTATAACACCTACCTGTGTATAATACCTACCTGTGTATAACACCTACCTGTGTATAACACCTACCTGTGTATAACACCTACCTGTGTATAACACCTACCTGTGTGTATAACACATACCTGTGTATAACACCTACCTGTGTGTATAACACCTACCTGTGTGTATAACACCTACATGTGAATAACACCTACCTGTGTATAACACCTACCTGTGTGTATAACACCTACCTGTGTATAACACCTACCTGTGTATAACACCTACCTGTGTATAACACCTACCTGTGTATAACACCTACCTGTGTGTATAACACATACCTGTGTATAACACCTACCTGTGTATAACACCTACCTGTGTGTATAACACCTACCTGTGTATAATACCTACCTGTGTATAACACCTACCTGTGTATAACACCTACCTGTGTATAACACCTACCTGTGTATAACACCTACCTGTGTGTATAACACATACCTGTGTATAACACCTACCTGTGTGTATAACACCTACCTGTGTGTATAACACCTACATGTGAATAACACCTACCTGTGTATAACACCTACCTGTGTGTATAACACCTACCTGTGTATAACACCTACCTGTGTATAACACCTACCTGTGTGTATAACACCTACATGTGAATAACACCTACCTGTGTATAACACCTACCTGTGTATAACACCTACTTGTGTATAACACCTACCTGTGTGTAACACCTACCTGTGTGTATAACACCTACCTTTGTATAACACGTACCTGTGTATAACACCTACCTGTGTATAACACCTACCTGTATATAACACCTACCTGTGTGTATAACACCTACCTTTGTATAACACCTACCTGTGTATAACACCTACCTGTGTATAACACCTACCTGTGTGTTTGATAACAGGTGTGTATAACACCTACCTGTGTATAACACCTGTGTGTTTGATAACAGGTGTGTATAATACCTACCTGTGTATAACACCTGTGTGTTTGATAACAGGTTTGTGAGCTGCTCCAGAGGAAGCCTCTCCATGGCCTTGTCTTCGCTGATGGGTCGGACCAGGAAGCTATCTCTCAAATCCTGGACTTCCTGTCCTCTCAAATATCACTTCCTGTCCTGGGGGTGTACGGGGGATCCTCCATGATCATGGCCGACAAGGTCAGAACACAGAGTTCTACTTCCTCCGCATTACACCTTCTCTGTTCTCTCTCTTCTCTACCTCTCTTTCCTCAGAGTTCTACTTCCTCCTCATTACACCGGCTTCCTCTCTTCTCTACCTCTCTTTCAGTTTCTGCTCTTCTTTTCTCTGTGTTCTTCACTCTCCACCGATTTGAAACAGTTCGTGAACTGGGTGAACAGGGTGAACTTTGCTCTTTTTTACCAGGTAGACATTTTTTTGTGTGTTTTCCTGTGTGGTTTACAAATGATTCTTGCTTACAGTATACTACTTACTACTTAAAGCAAGTTGTAAGGTTAGTTATCTGAAGTAAGATGGTGAGAGCTAAGCCTAGTTAAGTTACCAACATTTTATGTATTCAGTGGTTATCTAGATCATATAGATGTCTTTCTCTCTCCGTTTGCACTCCTCACTAGACACTGAAGTGAAGTAGTCGGAGAGGGTGAAAGAAAAACGGTGGAAGTAGCCTAGCTATAATGCTAATTGGTGCTCACAGTAAAATGGTGGAAGTAGCCTAGCTATAATGCTACTGGTAGCTCACAGTAAAACGGTGGAAGTAGCCTAACTATAATACTAATGGTAGCTCACAGTAAAACGGTGGAAATAGCCCAGTTATAATGCTAATGGTAGCTCACAGTAAAACGGTGGAAGTAGCCTAGCTATAATGCTAATGGTAGCTCACAGTAAAACGGTGGAAGTAGCCTAACTATAATACTAATGGTAGCTCACAGTAAAACGGTGGAAATAGCCCAGTTATAATGCTAATGGTAGCTCACAGTAAAACGGTGGAAGTAGCCTAGCTATAATGCTAATGGTAGCTCACAGTAAAACGGTGGAAGTAGCCTAGCTATAATGCTAATGGTAGCTCACAGTAAAATGGTGGAAGTAGCCTAGCTATAATGCTAATGGTAGCTCACAGTAAAACGGTGGAAGTAGCCTAGCTATAATGCTAATGGTAGCTCACAGTAAAATGGTCTGTCGTGTCTTGATGTGTTTGACTGATATTTTATAAAATAATTACTTACCAGGTTCAATTATTATGCAATAAAATGAATCATATAACAATTAATTAAGTAGTAATCTGGGGCACCACGGTAAAAGTTATTTAACGAGTTACAGTTTCCCGACTAAACTCTAAAGTTATATATCTTACATCAGTCACAGTCAATTCATTAATTCGTATTGACCTTCAGTCTCATTCTGAATGTCGCAAAATTCTTGGATATCTGCACAAACCCTGGGCATAAATGATGAATCAGCGATATACACATTGACTTAATCATTTATTTACTAACTAAATAATCACACAGAATTACATAAACACAAAAAAACAGGATAGCTTACACATTGATTACTGCACAATGTAATGAAAAGTCCCTAGCGGACTAAACCGATATGACAGCTTGTTACACAACATGGCAGATTCAAAAGAGAGAGAAAGGGAGAGACAAAGGATTTCCACTATTGTACAGTTGATAACTATGCTCATGGAAATGGGAATACTTTGCACATGAACGGCCGCTCATTCTAAATAATTGCAATGTACATATCTACGTGTCTATGACTTTGCTGTCTCTATGTTGAAAACACTAATTTCATCTACGGGGAGTAATTCGACAGAAAGTCTCTGGTTGTGTAAGTCTCTGGTTGTCCACCAGAGGTCACCATGTCCTTTGTAGCTTCTTGGTTTTCGGAGTGTCTGTGGGAACGGATCCTCCAGAGGTCTACCCCACATTGTTTAGTGGGCTCTGTTCATTAGAATAGAGGTATCTATAGTGGTGACAGGAAATTATTCTTTGTCTTCTCGTCTTTGGTCGACTGAATGTTCCTGTGTACTCTTCTTCTTCTTCTTCTTCTTCTTCTTCTTCTTCGAGAGAGAGAGAGAACGAGAGAGAGAGAGTTTCAACCATTCCGTACCTTTCAGCTCACACTGTCGGTCACGCTGGACTATTGTAGAGCTAGAACCATTTTACACGTCCGTAGCAACTCGGCAATGTACCGGTCTCTAGAGATTTAAATTCCTACCATTTTAACTCGCAGCCACGCTCCATGTTTTTCTAGTCTCATAGAGTCTAACCATTCGTGACGTCCGGTTCAACACCGTCCGCCTGCTTGGTCTGATATGTTAATTCTTCACGAGGGGTTTTATGCACTCTGGCAAAAGGGGCGTTCCATGACGCCGACATAATGTCTGTGCTCACGTGGGTGTGGTCACTGACTGGTTAAGACTTTATATGAAAAACAATTCTCTCATTTAGAAGGCTAACATCACATTACATCTTCTCACAAATAGTTTCATATTTAATCATATAAGCTCCACAACATTTAGATGTAAATCTGATAACTGTAGAGGTACAGTCATTTAGTTATACCGTCCTTCGTGATGTCACAAAACAACTACTGTTGGACATGGTTATTATTCCCAATGTTTGGATCACAGAAATATTGTTTCATTATCCAGCCTTTTGATGTTGTAGTTTTGGCAGGAAGAATATCTTTGTAACAAAAGGTTTCTTTCCCCTCCATCCTGCAGAGCCCAAAGGCAGAGTTTCTACAAGGTATTTACGACCGTCATAAAACGGCCAACTTCACCCCTCTCCCCCCTCTGCAGGGGAGAGAGAGAGCGCTGTAGAGTGGACTCACTGTAACCTGAATCCTTCGTATCCTCACAGGAGAGTCATGACAGGTCTTTCGCTCTCCGTTTGTGTTCCTCACTAAACTTTGATGTGAAGTGGTTTGAGGGTGAAAGTAAAATGGTGGAGCTACTCAAAGCTCAAATCCATTTGTCACATGCACAGAATACAACAGATGTAGACTTTACAATTAAAAGCTTTAGAACATCTGCATTTTAAAAAGTCTAATAAATCCATGTAATATATCCTACACCACCACAAAAAATCCATTATTTATATTAGACAGGCCTAAATCAACATGATATGAAGAAAATGTAGTCTATTTCAGAAGAACAGAATAGCATACTCTGAGTTGTCCTTATGTTAGGCCCTGATCTGGCTATGCCATATGGTTGTGGGCTACACTTGTTCATTTAGCAGACAAGATTTGCTTAGAATTCAGTGACATTATTTATATTTTTTATATTATTTAATATATTTTTTTATTTCATGGTATTTTATATTATTTTATAGTATGATAATAAGACAATAGAACATAGCTGAATAAAATAAAATAATATTTTCTGGAAAAGATTTCATTGTGATCACATGCAGCTGTTCTGTGTTGAGCGGATAACAAAGGAACAGTGTTAATTATTATACAACTTTAGTTGTAATACAAATGCTGGGCTGTATGTTTTCATTTTAATACATTCTAAGGCTGCATGATGTGACTCTAATAAGGATTTGAAAAAAGTCGCATGAAAGGCATGAGCTCTGCTTTGTTTTTTTGCGCAAGCTGCACACACTTCATCAATCTCTCATTCACAATTTGACAAGCACTTGATAATAGTCTCACCAGGCCTCGAATTTCACGGCGGCATCCCCCCTTGTGTTGCCGTAATGCCACCTAAAAAAATTAATGCCTTTTGCGGCCAAAGTGGCCGTTGTGCCCTTGGGCTGAATATAATAATTATAACTCCCTTCTCCCAGCCACCAATCGCCGTGCTTCGAAGCACCTCTCACTCACATCGCTCTCTCAGATATCTAATTTCTTCTTAGCCAGTGGCTGTCGTGATTGAGTCCCTTCTCACAGGCATTTCAGCTGAGAAATAGGCTACAAGTGAAGACAGATACATCGGTGATGCAACAATGCCTTCTTATCGAATTCCGAGGTTCATATTGAAGATGTTAGAAGAACCGTCCACATTTACTTTTCGTAAAGCCTATGTCAAACTACTATCCCCATAGTACAACAAGTTGACCTATTCTATTGGTCAACTTGTCCTTCTGTGCACAAAATAAATATTCCAATAACATATTCTGGGACAGTTGTGGGATACAATAGATCCCAAATTAATACAACCGCTAGCATCAAAAAAACATTTTAAAAGCAATGAGGCTGATGCAACAGATCACAACGTTTAGCTTAAAATGTTGATAAACTATTAGGCTATTTCTTCACATTATATGTGCACCAATGCGAACACGGCAGTAGGCTATAAGCGTAAATGTTCCAAAATGAAAATGATCTCCAAAGTTGAAACTCAGGTGCCACCTGTATATGCCAGTTAGGCTCTACACCGGTTGTAAAATGGATTAATGTGCTTTGTTTTACCAAGTTATTTGGCCACTTTAGTTGTGATACAAACCTTATCAAAACATATAGGCCTATGGGCTAGGCTACATGAGGTATGCGACTATGATTTGCAAAAAGTCACTAAAACTAAGGCATGGGCTGTTTCTTGCCTTACTGCACACGCTAGGCATCATTCACACGTGACAATACATCATTCACACATGATAATACATCATTCACTAGTGATAATACACCATTCACTAGTGGTAATACATCATTCACTAGTAATAATACATCATTCACTAGTGGTAATACATCATTCACTAGTGGTAATACATCATTCAGAAGTGATAATACTTCATTCACTAGTGATAATACACCATTCACTAGTGGTAATACATCATTCACTAGTAATAATACACCATTCACTAGTGGTAATACATCATTCACTAGTAATAATACATCATTCACTAGTGGTAATACATCATTCACTAGTGATAATACATCATTCACTAGTGGTAATACATCATTCACTAGTGGTAATACACCATTCACTAGTGATAATACATCATTCACACGTGGTAATACATCATTCACTAGTGATAATACACCATTCACTAGTGGTAATACACCATTCACTAGTGATAATACATCATTCACACGTGGTAATACATCATTCACTAGTGATAATACACCATTCACTAGTGGTAATACATCATTCACTAGTAATAATACATCATTCACTAGTAATAATACATCATTCACTAGTAATAATACATCATTCACTAGTGGTAATACATCATTCACTAGTGGTAATACATCATTCAGAAGTGATAATACTTCATTCACTAGTGATAATACACCATTCACTAGTGGTAATACATCATTCACTAGTAATAATACACCATTCACTAGTGGTAATACATCATTCACTAGTAATAATACATCATTCACTAGTGGTAATACATCATTCACTAGTGGTAATACATCATTCACTAGTAATAATACATCATTCACTAGTAATAATACATCATTCACTAGTAATAATACACCATTCACTAGTGGTAATACATCATTCACTAGTAATAATACATCATTCACTAGTGATAATACATCATTCACTAGTGATAATACATCATTCACTAGTGGTAATACATCATTCACTAGTGATAATACATCATTCACTAGTGGTAATACATCATTCACTAGTGGTAATACATCATTCACTAGTGATAATACATCATTCACTAGTGATAATACATCATTCACTAGTAATAATACATAATTCACTAGTGGTAATACATCATTCACTAGTAATAATACATAATTCACTAGTGATAATACATCATTCACTAGTGGTAATACATCATTCACTAGTAATAATACATCATTCACTAGTGGTAATACATCATTCACTAGTGGTAATACATCATTCACTAGTGGTAATACATCATTCACTAGTGGTAATACATCATTCACTAGTGGTAATACATCATTCACTAGTGATAATACATCATTCACTAGTGATAATACATCATTCACTAGTAATAATACATAATTCACTAGTGGTAATACATCATTCACTAGTAATAATACACCATTCACTAGTGATAATACATCATTCACTAGTGATAATACACCATTCACTAGTGGTAATACATCATTCACTCGTGATAATACATCATTCACTAGTGATAATACACCATTCACTAGTAATAATACATCATTCACTAGTAATAATACATCATTCACTAGTAATAATACATAATTCACTAGTGGTAATACATCATTCACTAGTAATAATACATCATTCACTAGTGGTAATACATCATTCACTAGTAATAATACATCATTCACTAGTGGTAATACATCATTCACTAGTGGTAATACATCATTCACTAGTAATAATACATCATTCACTAGTGATAATACATCATTCACTAGTAATAATACATCATTCACTAGTAATAATACATAATTCACTAGTGGTAATACATCATTCACTAGTAATAATACACCATTCACTAGTGGTAATACATCATTCACTAGTAATAATACATCATTCACTAGTGGTAATACATCATTCACTAGTGATAATACATCATTCACTAGTAATAATACATCATTCACTAGTGATAATACATCATTCACTAGTGGTAATACATCATTCACTAGTGGTAATACATCATTCACACGTGGTAATACATCATTCACTAGTGGTAATACATCATTCACTAGTGATAATACATCATTCACTAGTGATAATACATCATTCACTAGTGATAATACACCATTCACTAGTGGTAATACATCATTCACTCGTGATAATACATCATTCACTAGTGATAATACACCATTATAATACACCAGTTACAATCTTTTCTTTCTGCTAACAGTATTCTTAGTACCAATCAATCTGGTTTTAGATCTAAACACAGTACCACATCGGCCACTATGCTTGTTGTAAATGATATTGCAAATGCCTTAGACGATAGAAAGCACTGTGCTGCGTTGTTTGTAGATTTGTCAAAAGCTTTTGACACTGTAGACCATGCTATCCTTTTGAGTAAGCTGTCATCTATAGGACTGGGCACTGATGCCTGCCGATGGTTTTATGACTATCTTAAAGATAGAACTCAAGCCGTCATGGTCGATGGGGTCAAGTCTGACCCCTTACAGTTACTTAAAGGGGTCCCTCAGGGTTCAATAATTGGCCCACTATTGTTCTCACTTTATATAAACAACATTGGTGATGATGTCAGATATTGTAAATTCCATTTATATGCAGATGACACAGTTATGTACTCTATTGCTCCAACAGCGGACCAAGCTTTAATGCAGTTGGAGTCTGATTTTAGGATACTACAGGGGTCTCTTTTACAGCTTAAACTTGTTTTAAACGCTAAGAAAACAAATGTCATGTTTTTTTCTAGGTCTAAACTCCCAGTTAGAAACACGTTTGTAATCACTAGCTTGGATGGTACTCAAATCAATAAGGTCTCTGCATATAAATACTTAGGGGTATGGTTAGATGATAGGCTTTCTTTTAAAAAACATGTTACTGAATTGGGAAAAAAGCTCAAATTCAAGATAGGATTCCTTTACAGAAACAGGGCTTGTCTGTCCTCTGTAAATAGGAAAAAAATTGTGCAGGCTACTTTTATGTCCGTTTTAGATTATGGTGATATTATCTATATGCATGCATCGGCAAACACATTAAAACCACTGGATGCTATTTACCATTGTGCACTCAGGTTTATCACGGGTGATAGTTACAGAACTCATCACTGTATCCTATATCAACATGTGGGTTGGGTCTCTCTATCTGTGAGGCGAGAGCAACATGCTCTCTTGTTTATTTATAAAGCACTTCTTTTAAAACTACCTCCATATATATCATCATTAATTTCCACAAGATGTACTAATTTTAAAACCAGATCACAGATGTGGATTACATTAGAGACTCCTGCGGTCTCCACAGAGTTGGGTAGGACTGCCTTCAGTTCCTTTGCACCTTATTTATGGAACAAACTGCAGATCCAACTTAAGTTAGACACTCTGGTGTCCCTTGCCCATTTTAAAATGTTTATGGAGGATCAATATGATGTTGTCTGTGATTGTTTCTGTTTAATTGTGTATGTTTTGAAATGTTCTTGTCTGTATGTCTAAAACTGTACATGTCAACATGTTTACACAGGGCACAGCCGTAAAAGAGATCTAGGTCTCAGTCTGTTTTCCCTGTTAAAATAAAGATAAAAAAAAAAAAAAAAAAATTCACTAGTAATAATACATCATTCACTAGTAATAATACATCATTCACTAGTAATAATACATAATTCACTAGTGGTAATACATCATTCACTAGTAATAATACATCATTCACTAGTGGTAATACATCATTCACTAGTGATAATACATCATTCACTAGTAATAATACATCATTCACTAGTGATACTACATCATTCACACGTGGTAATACATCATTCACTAGTGATAATACACCATTCACTAGTGATAATACATCATTCACACGTGGTAATACATCATTCACTAGTGATAATACACCATTCACTAGTGGTAATACATCATTCACTAGTGGTAATACATCATTCACTAGTGATAATACATCATTCACTAGTGATAATACATCATTCACTAGTGATAATACACCATTCACTAGTGGTAATACATCATTCACTCGTGATAATACATCATTCACTAGTGGTAATACATCATTCACTAGTGATAATACATCATTCACTAGTAATAATACATCATTCACTAGTGATAATACATCATTCACTAGTGGTAATACATCATTCACTAGTGGTAATACACCATTCACTAGTGGTAATACATCATTCACTAGTGATAATACATCATTCACTAGTGGTAATACATCATTCACTAGTGATAATACATCATTCACTAGTGGTAATACATCATTCACTAGTGGTAATACATCATTCACTAGTGATAATACATCATTCACTAGTGGTAATACATCATTCACTAGTGGTAATACATCATTCACTAGTGGTAATACATCATTCACTAGTGGTAATACATCATTCACTAGTAATAATACATCATTCACTTGTGGTAATACATCATTCACTAGAAATAATACATCATTCACTAGTGGTAATACATCATTCACTAGTGATAATACATCATTCACTAGTGATAATACATCATTCACTAGTAATAATACACCATTCACTAGTGATAATACATCATTCACTAGTTATAATACACCATTCACTAGTGGTAATACATCATTCACGAGTAATAATACATCATTCACTAGTGGTAATACATCATTCACTAGTGGTAATACATCATTCAGAAGTGATAATACTTCATTCACTAGTGATAATACACCATTCACTAGTGGTAATACATCATTCACTAGTAATAATACATCATTCACTAGTAATAATACATAATTCACTAGTGGTAATACATCATTCACTAGTAATAATACATCATTCACTAGTGGTAATACATCATTCACTAGTAATAATACATCATTCACTAGTGGTAATACATCATTCACTAGTGGTAATACACCATTCACTAGTGGTAATACATCCTTCACTAGTGATAATACATCATTCACTAGTGATAATACATCATTCACTAGTGGTAATACATCATTCACTAGTGATAATACATCATTCACTAGTGATAATACATCATTCACTAGTGGTAATACATCATTCACTAGTGGTAATACATCATTCACTAGTGGTAATACATCATTCACTAGTGGTAATACATCATTCACTAGTGATAATACACCATTCACTAGTGGTAATACATCATTCACTAGTGATAATACATCATTCACTAGTGGTAATACATCCTTCACTAGTGGTAATACATCATTTACTAGTGGTAATACATCATTCACTAGTGGTAATACATCATTCACTAGTGATAATACATCATTCACTAGTGATAATACATCATTCACTAGTGGTAATACATCATTCACTAGTGATAATACATCATTCACTAGTGGTAATACATCATTCACTAGTAATAATACATCATTCACTAGTGGTAATACATCATTCACTAGTGATAATACATCATTCACTAGTGGTAATACATCATTCACTAGTGGTAATACATCATTCACTAGTGGTAATACATCATTCACTAGTAATAATACATCATTCACTAGTAATAATACATCATTCACTAGTGGTAATACATCATTCACTAGTGATAATACATCATTCACTAGTGATAATACATCATTCACTAGTGATAATACATCATTCACTAGTAATAATACACCATTCACTAGTGGTAATACATCATTCACTAGTAATAATACATCATTCACTAGTGGTAATACATCATTCACTAGTGGTAATACATCATTCAGAAGTGATAATACTTCATTCACTAGTGGTAATACACCATTCACTAGTGGTAATACATCATTCACTAGTAATAATACACCATTCACTAGTGGTAATACATCATTCACTAGTAATAATACATCATTCACTAGTGGTAATACATCATTCACTAGTGATAATACATCATTCACTAATAGTAATACATCATTCATTAGTGATAATACACCATTCACATGGGATAATACATCATTCACTAGTGGTAATACATCATTCACTAGTGATAATACATCATTCACTAGTGGTAATACATCATTCACTAGTGATAATACATCATTCACTAGTGGTAATACATCATTCACTAGTGATAATACATCATTCACTAGTGGTAATACATCATTCACTAGTGGTAATACATCATTCACTAGTGGTAATACATCATTCACTAGTGGTAATACACCATTCACACGTGATAATACATCATTCACTAGTGAAAATACATCATTCACTAGTGATAATACATCATTCACTAGTGGTAATACATCATTCACTAGTGGTAATACACCATTCACACGTGGTAATACATCATTCACTAGTAATAATACATAATTCACTAGTGGTAATACATCATTCACTAGTAATAATACATCATTCACTAGTGATAATACATCATTCACTAGTGGTAATACATCATTCACTAGTGGTAATACATCATTCACTAGTGGTAATACACCATTCACACGTGATAATACATCATTCACTAGTGAAAATACATCATTCACACTTGATAGGCTAATATTGTCACCCATCAGACTACTCTTGGTTTAATCTTGTGTTTACGTATACTAAATAATATATGTGTGAAATTTGTTTTGAATTAGAATGGACCATTATCATAAACCTGTCTCGGAACAGGGGCAGCGGAAAAAAATACATGTCATCTATGCACTTCAATTACGAATGGAGGACGGTTTTCCCCGTGGTTTATTTTCATGCCAGCAACATAGGCTGTACCTCTGTTTTAAAGAGAAGCAATGTGCTTAATAATTGGATAGTTGAGAAATAAATATAGTAGGCCTAGCCTATAGAAAGCTGATGGGTTCCTCCTCTTTTTAATAGAGGCCATCAATCTGTTTTCTCACACAATTGCATAGCCTGTAGAAGTGTTGTGCAACATGAGCTCATGTGCTCTCATGAAGTGTTTGATTAGATTTTCCATTACATTTGCATTGATGTTAGAGTGATTAGAGGGACAATAGAGTGCTGAGTACCAGGCAGTTAGCAAGTTTGGTAGGCTACTAATGACCACCAGCAGTATCAGAGCTTGGAGAAGCCTAGTTATCATCCTTGGAAATCGTGGGATTTTGACTCGTTACCGCTGGTGTGGCGGTAATACGGTCACCGTAACAGCCCTAGCTGTGGCGGTAAAATTATGTCCCTGATGGTTTCCCTTTAGCTATGCTAAATACTAAGATAGTGTTGGTTTTCCCTTTAGCTATGCTACATGATGAGGTAGTGTTGGTTTCCCTGTAGTTATGCTAAATGCTAAGGTAGTGTTGGTTTTCCCTTTAGCTGTGCTAAATGCTAAGGTAATGTTGGTTTTCCCTTTAGCTATGCTACATGATGAGGTAGTGTTGGTTTCCCTGTAGTTATGCTAAATGCTAAGGTAGTGTTGGTTTTCCCTTTAGCTGTGCTAAATGCTAAGGTAGTGTTGGTTTCCCTGTAGCTATGCTACATGATGAGGTAGTGTTGGTTTCCCTGTAGTTATGCTAAATTCTAAGGTAGTGTTGGTTTTCCTTTTAGCTATGCTACATGATGAGGTAGTGTTGGTTTCCCTGTAGTTATGCTAAATTCTAAGGTAGTGTTGGTTTTCCTTTTAGCTATGCTACATGATGAGGTAGTGTTGGTTTCCCTGTAGTTATGCTAAATTCTAAGGTAGTGTTGGTTTTCCTTTTAGCTATGCTACATGATGAGGTAGTGTTGGTTTCCCTGTAGTTATGCTAAATTCTAAGGTAGTGTTGGTTTTCACTTTAGCTACGCTACATGATAAGGTGGTGTTGGTTTTCTCTAGCCGTGTTAAATGCTAGCAGAATGCTAGTTTTCTCTAGCCGTGATAAATGCTAGCAGAATGCTAGTTTTCTCTAGCCGTGTTAAATGCTAGCAGAATGCTAGTTTTCTCTAGCCGTGTTAAATGTTAGCAGAATGCTAGTTTTCTCTAGCCGTGATAAATGCTAGCAGAATGTTAGTTTTCCCTAGCCGTGTTAAATGTTAGCAGAATGTTAGTTTTCTCTAGCCGTGTTAAATGCTAGCAGAATGCTAGTTTTCCCTAGCCGTGATAAATGCTAGCAGAATGTTAGTTTTCCCTAGCCGTGATAAATGTTAGCAGAATGCTAGTTTTCCCTAGCCGTGATAAATGTTAGCAGAATGTTAGTTTTCCCTAGCCGTGTTAAATGCTAGCAGAATGCTAGTTTTCCCTAGCCGTGTTAAATGTTAGCAGAATGCTAGTTTTCTCTAGCCGTGTTAAATGCTAGCAGAATGCTAGTCTTCCCTAGCCGTGTTAAATGTTAGCAGAATGCTAGTTTTCTCTAGCCGTGATAAATGCTAGCAGAATGTTAGTTTTCCCTAGCCGTGTTAAATGTTAGCAGAATGTTAGTTTTCTCTAGCTGTGTTAAATGCTAGCAGAATGCTAGTTTTCCCTAGCCGTGATAAATGCTAGCAGAATGTTAGTTTTCCCTAGCCGTGATAAATGTTAGCAGAATGCTAGTTTTCCCTAGCCGTGATAAATGTTAGCAGAATGTTAGTTTTCCCTAGCCGTGTTAAATGCTAGCAGAATGCTAGTTTTCCCTAGCCGTGTTAAATGTTAGCAGAATGTTAGTTTTCTCTAGCCGTGTTAAATGCTAGCAGAATGCTAGTCTTCCCTAGCCGTGATAAATGTTAGCAGAATGCTAGTTTTCCCTAGCCGTGTTAAATGCTAGCAGAATGTTACTTTTCCCTAGCCGTGTTAAATGCTAGCAGAATGCTAGTTTTCCCTAGCCGTGATAAATGTTAGCAGAATGCTAGTTTTCCCTAGCCGTGTTAAATGCTAACAGAATGTTACTTTTCCCTAGCCGTGTTAAATGTTAGCAGAATGTTAGTTTTCCCTAGCCGTGTTAAATGCTAGCAGAATGCTAGTCTTCCCTAGCCGTGTTAAATGTTAGCAGAATGCTAGTTTTCCCTAGCCGTGATAAATGTTAGCAGAATGCTAGTTTTCCCTAGCCGTGTTAAATGCTAGCAGAATGTTACTTTTCCCTAGCCATGTTAAATGCTAGCAGAATGCTAGTTTTCCCTAGCCGTGATAAATGTTAGCAGAATGCTAGTTTTCTCTAGCCGTGTTAAATGTTAGCAGAATGCTAGTTTTCTCTAGCCGTGTTAAATGCTAGCAGAATGCTAGTTTTCCCTAGCCGTGATAAATGTTAGCAGAATGCTAGTTTTCCCTAGCCGTGTTAAATGCTAGCAGAATGCTAGTTTTCCCTAGCCGTATTAATAGTTATCTCGATGCTAACTGCGAACAGTGTTAGTGTCTCCTCCAGTCAGTTGCAACAGAACTGCAGTTCTGACTCACCGGGCAGCAGGCTAACTGGCTGAAAACACAACAGCAACACAAACTGATTTTAAATCTCTCCAGGGTTCAAACCATGTTCAGCTGAAAGAAATTGTGCTTCTGAAGGGCTTCTCGTTAAAAACGTTTTGCTCTCGCCTCGTGTGTGTGTGTGTGTATATATATCTCTGTGTGTGTGTGTGTGTGTGGTATATATATATATATATCTGTGTATGTGTGTGGTGTGTATATATATATCTCCTCTCCTCTCCTCTTCTCTCCTCTTCTCCTGAGGACTTCAGGAAATGCCCTCCAAACTGTCCTCTCCTCTCCCCTCCTCTCCCCTCCTCTCTGCTCCTTTCTCTACACCTCTCTCCTCCTCTCCCCTCCTCTCTACTCCTTTCTCTACACCTCTCCCCTCATCTCCCCTACTCATGCCCCCTCCTCCACTCCCCTCCCCCTCCTCCTCTCCCCTCCCCCTTCTCTCCCCTCCTCCTCCTCTCTCCCCTCCTCCTCCTCCTCTCTCTTCCTCCCCTTTTCTCTCCTCCTCACCTCCTCCTCTCCCATCCTCTTCTCCCATCCTCCCCTCCTCCTTCTCTACCCTCCTCCTCTTCTGTGCTCTACTCCTCCTTCTCCTCTCTTCCTCTCCTCCTCCCCCTCCTCCCTCTCCTCTCCTCTTCTCTTCTCCTTTCCTCTCCTCTCCTCTCCTCCCCTCCTCTCCTCCTCCCCTCTCCTCCTCTCCTCCTCTCCTCCTCCTCTCCTCCTCCTCTCCTCCTCTCCTCTTTCCTCCTCTCCCTCCCTCCTCCTCTCCCTCCCTCCTCTCCTCCTCTCCATTCTTTATGTTTGTGTGTCAGGTGCTGCTGTAGGAAGATGAGTATATGTAGAAATAGGTTGTTGAATTAAACATGTATCCCGTCTCTACTCCCTCTACGGTGTACCGTCTCTACCGGGTGTGTGTGTGTGTGTGTCATTTGGTTTGTACAGGTGGGGGCTGTTGGTACAGGTGATCTCTGCTGAGATGGCCCATTAAAATTTAAAACATGAACAGGTGACCTGTACTTGCAAAAAGTATCTCTCTCCCCCCATCTCTCCTTCTCCCCCCCCCCTCGCCGTCTCTCTCTCTCTCTCCTTCTCCCCCCCTCGCCGTCTCTCTCCCCTCTCTCTCACTCGACCCCGGGATGTGTAATAGGGGGAAAGTCATGGGGATGAGGTGATGGGAGACAGAGAAGTTGAAAGAGGGCTGAGGAGAAAGAGAAGGATGAGGAAGGGGATAAAATCTGGATGAAGATGGAAGAGATAGATGAAAGACAGGTAGGGGATTGAGGGATTGAGGTAGAGGGCAGAGAGCTGCTCAGTTAGAACCACTACCTGGAAAGACAAATCGGAGGAAATAGAGAAAGAGGGACAGGTCCTTCCTCCTCTCAGAGAACTAACACAGTGTTCTAGAGAAACACATAGAATACTGAAGATTCTATAGTAACAAACAGAATACTGAACTAATACACAGTGTTCTATAGGAACACATAGAATACTGAACTAATACACAGTGTTCTATAGTAACACACAGAATACTGAACTAATACACAGTGTTCTATAGTAACACATAGAATACTGAACTAATACACAGTGTTCTATAGTAACAAACAGAATACTGAACTAATACACAGTGTTCTATAGTAACACACAGAACACTGAACTAATACACAGTGTTCTATAGGAACACATAGAATACTGAACTAATACACAGTGTTCTATAGTAACACATAGAATACTGAACTAATACACAGTGTTCTATAGTAACACATAGAATACTGAACTAATACACAGTGTTCTATAGTAACACATAGAATACTGAACTAATACACAGTGTTCTATAGTAACACAGAATACTGAACTAATACACAGTGTTCTATAGTAACACATAGAATACTGAACTAATACACAGTGTTCTATAGTAACACACAGAATACTGAACTAATACACAGTGTTCTATAGTAACACATAGAATACTGAACTAATACACAGTGTTCTATAGTAACACATAGAATACTGAACTAATACACAGTGTTTATAGTAACACATAGAATACTGAACTAATACACAGTGTTCTATAGTAACATAGAATACTGAACTAATACACAGTGTTCTATAGTA
>NW_024057869.1:5000-77500 GCF_016432855.1 Salvelinus namaycush
GAAAAGAGAGGGCAGAGAGAGGAGAGAGAGAGCAGAGAGAGCAGAGAGACAGCAGAGAGAGAGAGCAGAGAGAGAGAGCAGAGTGAGAGAGAACAGAGAAGGCAGAGAGAGAGCAGAAAGAGAGAGAGCAGAGAGAGAACAGAGAGTGCTGAGAGAGAAGAGAGAGCAGAGAGAGCGAGAGCAGAGAGAGAAAAGAGAGAGCAGAGACTGAGATAGCAGAGAGAGATAGCAGGGAGAGCAGAGCAGAGAGAACAGAGACAGAGAGCAGAGAGAAAGAGCAGAGAGAAAGCAGAAGGCAGAGAGAGAGCTGAGCGAACTGAGCACAGAGAGAGCATAGAGAGAGAGCAGAGAGAGAGAGGAGAGGGCAGAGTGAGAGAGCAGAGAAGGCAGAGAGAGAGCAGAGAGAGAGCAGAGAAGGCAGAGAGAGAGCAGAGAGAGAAGAGGGCAGAGAGAGCAGAGGGAGAGAGAGCAGAGAACAGAGAGAGCAGAGAGCAGGCTGAGAAAGCAAAGAGAGAGTGAGAGAGCATAGAGTGAGAGCAGAGAGAGAGCAGAGAAAAGAGAGAGCAGGCTGAGAGAGCAGAGGGAGAGAGAGCAGGCTGAGAAAGCAAAGAGAGAGCAGAGAGAAGAGAGAGGGCAGAGAGAACAGAGCAGAAAGAGCAGAGAACAGAGAGAAGAGAGAGCAGAGAGAGAGAAAAGAGAGGGCAGAGAGAGCAGAGCGAGAGCAGAGAGAGCAGAGGATAGAGAGAACAGAGAGAGCAGAGAGAGAGCAGAGAGAGAGAGCAGAGAGAGAGAGAGCAGAGTGAGAGAGAACAGAGAAGGCAGAGAGAGAGCAGAGAGAGAGAGAGCAGAGAGAGAGAAAAGAGAGAGCAGAGACTGAGATAGCAGAGAGATAGCAGGGAGAGCAGAGCAGAGAGAACAGAGACAGAGAGCAGAGAGAAAGAGCAGAGAGAGCAGAAGGCAGAGAGAGAGAGCGAGCTGAGCACAGAGAGAGCATAGAGAGAGAGCAGAGAGAGAGGGGAGAGGGCAGAGTGAGAGAGAGCAGAGAAGGCAGAGAGAGAGCAGAGAGAGAGAGAGCAGAGGGAGAGAGAGAGAAGAGGGCAGAGAGAGCAGAGGGAGGGAGAGAGAGAGCAGAGAACAGAGAGCAGAGAGAGAGAGCAGGCTGAGAAAGCAAAGAGAGAGTGAGAGAGCATAGAGTGAGAGCAGAGAGAGAGCAGAGAACAGAGAGAGCAAAGCAGAGAGAGAGAGAGCAGAGTGAGAGAGAAGAGAGAGAGAGCAGAGCACAGAGAGAGCAGGCTGAGAAAGCAAAGAGAGAACAGAGAGAAGAGAGAGGGCAGAGAGAACAGAGCAGAGGGAGCAGAGGGAGAGAGAGCAGAGAACAGAGAGAAGAGAGCAGAGAGAGAGAAAAGAGAGGGCAGAGAGAGAAGAGCGAGAGCAGAGGATAGAGAGAGCAGAGATAGACAGCAGAGAGAGAGAGCAGAGAGAGAGAGCGAGAGGGAACAGAGAAGGCAGAGAGAGAGAGAGCAGAGAGAGAATAGAGAGTGCTGAGAGAGAAGAGAGCAGAGAGAGAGAAAAGAGAGAGCAGAGACTGAGATAGCAGAGAGAGAGATAGCAGGGAGAGCAGAGCAGAGAGAACAGAGACAGAGAGCAGAGAGAAAGAGCAGAGAGAGAGCAGATGGCAGAGAGAGCTGAGCGAGCTGAGCACAGAGAGAGCATAGAGAGAGAGCAGAGAGAGGAGAGAGGGCAGAGTGAGAGAGAGCAGAGAAGGCAGAGAGAGAGCAGAGAAGGAAGAGAGAGAACAGAGAGAGAGAGCAGGCTGAAAAAGCAAAGAGAGAGTGAGAGAGCATAGAGTGAGAGCAGAGAGAGAGCAGAGAAAAGAGAGAGCAGACAGAGCAGGCTGAGAGCAGGCTGAGAGAGCAGAGAGAGAGAGAGCAGGCTGAGAGACCAGAGAGAGAGAGCAGAGAACAGAGAGAGAGCAGGCTGAGAGAGCAGAGAGAGAGAGCAGAGAGGGAGAGAGCAGAGAGAGAGCAGAGAGAAGAGAGAGGGCAGAGAGAACAGAGCAGAAAGAGCAGAGAACAGAGAGAAGAGAGAGCAGAGAGAGAGAAAAGAGAGGGCAGAGAGAGAGCAGAGAGAGAGAGAGCAGAGAGAACAGAGAGTGCTGAGAGAAGAGAGAGCAGAGAGAGCGAGAGCAGAGAGAGAGAAAGCAGAGCATAGAGAAAAGAGAGAGCAGAGACTGAGATAGCAGAGAGAGATAGCAGGGAGAGCAGAGCAGAGAGAGCAGAGAACAGAGACAGAGAGCAGAGAGAAAGAGCAGAGAGAGAGAGCAGAAGGCAGAGAGAGCAGTGAGCTGAGCACAGAAAGAGCATAGAGAGAGAGCAGAGAGAGAGAGAAAGAGGGGAGAGGGCAGAGTGAGAGAGAACAGAGAAGGCAGAGAGAGAGCAGAGAGAGAAGAGGGCAGAGAGAGCAGAGGGAGAGAGAGAGCAGAGAGACAGAGAGCAGGCTGAGAAAGCAAAGAGAGAGCAGAGAGAAGAGAGGGCAGAGAGAGCAGAGAAAAGAGAGAGCAGAGAGAACAGAGCAGAAAGAGCAGAGGGAGAGAGAGCAGAGAACAGAGAGGAGAAAAGAGAGAGCAGAGAGAAAGAGCAGAGAGGACAGAGAGCAGAGATAGACAGCAGAGAGAGCAGAGATAGACAGCAGAGAGCAGAGAGAGAGAGAGCAGAGAGAGAACAGAGAGGGCAGAGAGAGAGCAGAGAGAGAGAGAGAGCAGAGAGAACAGAGAGTGCTGAGAGAGAAGAGAGAGCAGAGAGAGAGCGAGAGCAGAGAGAGAGCAAGCAGAGAGAGCAGAGCATAGAGCAGAGCATAGAGAGCATAGAGAAAAGTGAGAGCAGAGAGAGATAGCAGGGAGAGCAGAGCAGAGAACAGAGAGAGAGAGAGACAGAGAGCAGATAGAAAAAGCAGAGAGAGAGCAGAGGGAGAGTAGAGAGAGTGCTGAGAGAGCAATAGAGAGCAGAGAGCGCAGACTGAGAAAGCAAAGAGAGAGTGAGAGAGCATAGAGTGAGAGAGCAGAGAGCAGAGAAAAGAGAGAGCAGAGAGAGCAGACAGAGAGCAGGCTGAGAGAGAAGAGAGAGCAGAGAGAGAGAGCAGGCTGAGAGAGAAGAGAGAGCAGGCAGGGAGAGAGCAGAGAGAGCAATAGAGAGCAGAGAGAGCAGAGAGCAGAGAGCAGGCTGAGAAATAAAAGAGAGTGAGAGAGCATAGAGTGAGAGAGCAGAGAGAGCCCAGAGGAAAGAGCAGAGAGAGCAGAGAGAGAGAACTCTGTTGCTATAGTAACCCTGCATCACAACACTTTGTTGTACAATTTGTTTAATTCAATTCCACATATTTAATTGTTTGTATTTCATTTCATATTAGTTTCATGTTTCAACCAGTCGCAGGTTAACGTCAACCTGACAGAGGAAACGTAACATCAATAACCAAACTGTTTTCACAATTAACATGCTTTTCTTGTTTCAACTATGTTTTATTATGAAAAGTACAATATATCCTTGTATACTTGTACAACTATGGAGCGTATGTCCATATATAATTATACAATTTGTTATTCAACATAAAAGACAACAAATGATCACATTGGTATTTTAACAGTGTTATTGTCACAATTATAGGAAGACACGCATGTGTGTGTGTGTGTTTCTCCAGTGTGTGTGTGTGTGTGTGTGTGTGTTTGTCCAGTGTGTGTGTGTGTGTGTCCAGTGTGTGTGTGTATCTGTCCAGTGTGTGTGTGTGTGTGTCCAGTAAGTGTGCGTGTGTGTGTGTCCAGTAAGTGTGTGTGTGTGTGTGTGTGTGTGTGTCCAGTGTGTGTGTGTGTATCTGTCCAGTGTGTGTGTGTGTGTGTCCAGTAAGTGTGTGTGTGTGTGTGTGTCCAGTAAGTGTGTGTGTGTGTGTGTCCAGTGATTGTGTGTGTGTGTCCAGTGTGTGTGTGTGTGTTTCCAGTGTGTGTGTGTGTCCAGTGTGTGTGTGTGTGTGTGTGTGTCCAGTGTGTGTGTGTATCTGTCCAGTGTGTGTGTGTCCAGTAAGTGTGCGTGTGTGTGTGTCCAGTAAGTGTGTGTGTGTGTGTGTGTGTGTGTGTGTCCAGTGTGTGTGTGTGTATCTGTCCAGTGTGTGTGTGTGTGTGTCCAGTGAGTGTGTGTGTGTGTGTGTGTGTCCAGTAAGTGTGTGTGTGTATCTGTCCAGTGTGTGTCTGTGTGTGTTTGTCCAGTGTGTGTGTCCAGTGTGTGTCCAGTGTGTGTGTGTATCTGTCCAGTGTGTGTGTGTGTCCAGTAAGTGTGCGTGTGTGTGTGTCCAGTGTGAGTGTGTGTCCAGTGTGAGTGTGTGTGTTTGTCCAGTGTGTGTGTGTGTGTGTGTGTGTGTGTCCAGTGTGTGTCCAGTGTGTCTGTCCAGTGAGTGTGTGTGTGTCCAGTGTGAGTGTGTGTGTGTGTCCAGTGTGTGTGTGTCCTGTGTGTGTGTCCAGTGTGTGTCCAGTGTGAGTGTGTGTGTCCAGTGTGTCTGTGTGTGTTTCCAGTGTGTGTGTGTGTCCAGTGTGTGTGTGTCCTGTGATTGTGTGTGTGTGTCCAGTGTGTGTGTGTGTGTGTGTCCAGTGATTGTGTGTGTGTGTCCAGTGTGTGTGTGTGTGTTTGTCCAGTGTGTGTGTGTGTGTGTGTGTGTGTGTGTGTCCAGTGTGTGTCCAGTGTGTCTGTCCAGTGAGTGTGTGTGTCCAGTGTGAGTGTGTGTGTGTGTCCAGTGTGTGTGTGTCCTGTGTGTGTGTCCAGTGTGTGTCCAGTGTGAGTGTGTGTGTCCAGTGTGTCTGTGTGTGTTTCCAGTGTGTGTGTGTGTCCTGTGATTGTGTGTGTGTGTCCAGTGTGTGTGTGTGTGTGTGTGTCCAGTGATTGTGTGTGTGTGTGTGTGTGTGTGTGTTTCCAGTGTGTGTTATTGTGTGTCCAGTGTGTGTGTGTCCTGTGATTGTGTGTGTGTGTCCAGTGTGTGTGTGTGTGTTTCCAGTGTGTGTGTGTGTGTGTGTCCTGTGTGTGTGTGTGTGTGTCCAGTGTGTGTGTGTGTGTGTGTGTGTCCTGTGTGTGTGTGTCCAGTGTGTGTGTATCTGTCCAGTGTGTGTGTGTCCAGTGTAAGTGTGTGTCCAGTGTGAGTGTGTGTGTGTCAAGTGTGTGTTTATCTGTCCAGTGTGTCTGTGTGTGTGTCCAGTGTGTCTGTGTGTGTGTTCAGTATGAGTGTGTGTGTCCAGTGTGAGTGTGTGTGTCCAGTATGAGTGTGTGTGTGTGTGTCCAGTGTGTGTGTGTCCAGTGTGAGTGTGTCCAGTGTGTGTGTGTGTGTGTCCAGTGTGTGTGTGTCCAGTGTGTGTGTGTCCAGTGTGAGTGTGTGTGTGTCCAGTGTGAGTGTGTCCAGTGTGTGTGTGTGTGTGTGTGTGTCCAGTGTGTGTGTGTCTGTCCAGTGTGAGTGTGTGTGTGTGTCCAGTGTGTGTGTGTGTGTCCAGTGTGTGTGTGTGTGTGTCCAGTGTGTGTGTATCTGTCCAGTGTGAGTGTGTGTGTCCAGCGTGAGTGTGTGTGTGTCCAGTGTGTGTGTGTGTGTGTGTGTCCAGTGTGTGTGTGTGTGTGTCCAGTGTGTGTGTGTTTGTCCAGTGTGTGTGTGTGTGTGTGTGTGTGTGACTCCAGTGTGTGTGTGTGTGTGTGTGTGTGTGTCCAGTGTGTGTGTGTGTCCAGCGTGTGTGTGTCCAGCGTGTGTATGTGTCCTGTGTGTGTGTGTGTGTGTGACTCCAGTGTGTGTGTGTGTGTGTGTGTGTCCAGTGTGTGTGTGCGTGTGTCCAGTGTGTGTGTGTTTGTCCAGTGTGTGTGTGTGTGTGTGTGTGTCCTGTGTGTGTGTGCGTGTGTGACTCCAGTGTGTGTGTGTGTGTGTGTGTGTCCAGTGTGTGTGTGTCCAGCGTGTGTGTGTCCAGCGTGTGTATGTGTCCTGTGTGTGTGTGCGTGTGTCCAGTGTGTGTGTGTTTGTCCAGTGTGTGTGTGTGTGTGTGTGTGTGTGTGTGTGTGTGTGTGTGTGTGTGTGTCCAGTGTGTGTGTGTGTCCAGCGTGTGTGTGTCCAGCGTGTGTGTGTCCAGCGTGTGTATGTGTCCTGTGTGTGTGTGCGTGTGTCCAGTGTGTGTGTGTTTGTCCAGTGTGTGTGTGTGTGTGTGTGTGTCCAGTGTGTGTGTGTCAGGTTATTATTTCAGGGACACTGAGGAGTCGTTCCAAACCCTAAACCCTGGATAGAGGGGCTCAGTGAATGTGGAGGTGAATGTGATCAGGTGGGTCAGTGTGTCAGAGGAGGCTCTATAGAAGGACAGAGTGCCGGCTGGCCAGTCCAGATACACTCCTACTCTGTGGGAGCTGGAGGAGGGGACGTCTATGGTAGTGGGATTATTGTTGTGCCAGGCAGTGTAACTGTTGTCATAGCAGGACAGACTCCAGGACTTGTCATTGTATCCAATCACACAGTCCTTAACCCCTCCTCTCCTGTTGATTCCTTTATATGTCACTCCTATATCAGCCCCTCCCCCACTCCACTCTACCTCCCAGTAACAGCGCCCAGTCAGACCCTCTCTACACAGCACCTGCTGCCAGCCCTCAAATCTCTCTGGGTGATCAGGATACGGCTGCTCCTCTCTCCTCCATGTCACCTTTCTGTTCTCCTCAGACAGAGAGAGGAGTCTGTTTACTGTGTTTGGGTCCAGTGTGAGATCACAGACATCTGATGGATGAAACCAGACACAATATTAGAAATCATCAACATTCACATTAGAATGTTAACTCACTTTTCACTAATTCATTTAATGTAGATGTTTCTAGGTATCAAAAGGAGAAGTTAAGGTAACATGAGACTTGTTGAATGATCATATGTTATACTGTATGGTTATATAAAACACACTTGTTCCCATTAATTACGCACACACACACCCATACCTGTATGCATCACAAACACACATTTCTAATGTAACACAAACCCACACACACACACAGACACACACATTGTCAAAGCAACTCTTTGTAAACGTTGGTGTCCCTGATTTCTGCTTCTGTAGAACTACAGCTGATATTTAATATGACCAAGTAAGTAATGATGGTGGTCTTTGACTTTGACTTAACTTGAATTAAGACTTATTCTTAGTCATATTCTTCACAGCAGTCAACACTCACATTTTCTAATCCCAGGTTTCATTCTGTTCTCTCCACCATGTTCCACACTGTAGCGGTAAGCAGAAGAACAGACAGTCATTGAGTGATACACCTGAACACACACACACACACACACACACACACACACACACACACACACACACACACACACACACACACACACACACACACACACACACACACACACACACACACACACAGGACACACACACACTGGACACACACAGTCAGCATATATCTTTGTCCAAGTGGTGGTCAGAATGTTTGTCTTAACCAGCCTGATAAGTCAAACATGTCTGATATGAACATTGACATAAACCCTCTACATACTTGAGTTTCTCCAGTCTGCAGTGTGGATCCTCCAGTCCAGCAGAGAGCAGTCTGACTCCTGAGTCTCCTGGGTGATTGTAGCTCAGGTCCAGCTCTCTCAGGTGTGAGGGGTTTGACCTCAGAGCTGAGACCAGAGAAGCACAGCCTTCCTCTGTGACTAGACAGCCTGACAGCCTGCAAAGAGTCAAGTCATATTAAAATCACACTGCTATTCTGTGGAGGTGACAATAGTGGCAGTATATTTTTTCAACATATTCAGATATATCAGTGTCCTGACAACCTTTCATATCTATTCATAAATTGATCATATTAGAAATGATCAGAATATTACTTGTAGAGACAAAAATGTATAGTACAAATATTTGAGTAGACTGACCAGACCAGTTTAAAAGCAGTATCAGTCAAAAGACAGACAGTGAGGTATCAGATTTAGATTGTATTGAGTATACAGTCCACCCCATATCTAATTTGACAGTGAAGCTAACATTTTTAAATGTGTCTCTAAACCAATATTTACCAATAACAGAGGCTACAACAAAACATGCTAACCTCTCACCATTACCAATAACAGAGGCTACAACAAAACATGCTAACCTCTCACCATTACCAATAACAGAGACTACAACAAAACATGATAACCTCTCACCATTACCAATAACAGAGGCTACAACAAAACATGCTAACCTCTCACCATTACCAATAACAGAGGCTACAACAAAACATGCTAACCTCTCACCATTACCAATAACAGAGGCTACAACAAAACATGCTAACCTCTCACCATTACCAATAACAGAGACTACAACAAAACATGCTAACATCTCACCATTACCAATAACAGAGACTACAACAAAACATGCTAACCTCTCACCATTACCAATAACAGAGGCTACAACAAAACATGCTAACCTCTCATCAATACCAATAACAGAGACTACAACAAAACATGCTAACCTCTCACCATTACCAATAACAGAGACTACAATAAAACATGCTAACCTCTCACCATTACCAATAACAGAGGCTACAACAAAACATGCTAACCTCTCACTATTACAGTTAACATAGGCTACAACAAAACATATTAACCTCTCACCATTACCAATAACAGAGGCTACAACAAATCATACTAACCTCTCACCATTACCAATAACAGAGGCTACAACAAAACATGCTAACCTCTCACCATTACCAATAACAGAGGCCACAACAAAATATGCTAACCTCTCACCATTACCAATAACAGAGACTACAATAAAACATGCTAACCTCTCACCATTACCAATAACAGAGGCCACAACAAAACATGCTAACCTCTCACCATTACCAATAACAGAGGCTACAACAAAACATGCTAACCTCTCACCATTACCAATAACAGAGGCTACAACAACACATGCTAACCCCTCACCATTAACAATAACAGAGGCTACAACAAAACATGCTAACCTCTCACCATTACCAATAACAGAGACTACAACAAAACATGCTAACCTCTCACCATTACCAATAACAGAGGCTACAACAAAACATGCTAACCTCTCACCATTACCAATAACAGAGGCTACAACAAAACATGCTAACCTCTCACCATTACCAATAACAGAGACTACAACAAAACATGATAACCTCTCACCATTACCAATAACAGAGGCTACAACAAAACATGCTAACCTCTCACCATTACCAATAACAGAGGCTACAACAAAACATGCTAACCTCTCACCATTACCAATAACAGAGGCCACAACAAAACATGCTAACCTCTCACCATTACCAATAACAGAGGCTACAACAAAACATGCTAACCTCTCACCATTACCAATAACAGAGACTACAACAAAACATGCTAACCTCTCACCATTACCAATAACAGAGGCTACAACAAAACATGCTAACCTCTCACCATTACTAATAACAGAGGGGGTCTGATCTTTGTGCCTCTGTAACTTTCTCATTCCTCATCATTCACCATTCATTCCTGATTATTCATAATCATGGTAGCATCCACATGAATGTAGAAGTGTTCAGAAACATCTTCTATTCTTACTGACAATACAAGTGAAGTGACTCCAAAATGACAGGACATTATTCACCATTCAGTTTCTATCAGGAAAAACATCCAAAACACAACCAAGACAAAACTGCAAATGAATTCAACAAGTTAGTAGAATCACAAGCTTGATGTAATCACTGCAGGCATGGAATATGGGACCAAATACTAAACTTATGACTACTTTAACACAATATAAGTGAATTTGTCCAAAATATTAAGACTTCTTCAAATGGGAGAACTACATACATAAAGTGCTTTCATATCTAAACAGTAAAATATATATGAATGAAAATACCCTCAAATAAAAGGTGACATTCTGGACTGTTGCCTAATATGGAACATTCTATCTGAAATCCAAAATGCTGGAGCAGAGCACCAAATGTAAAACTGTAAGCTTCACTGTCCAAACACATATGGTGTGGACTATGTGTGTCTGGTAAACACATGTGGATCTGGTGAACAGTTATCACTTGTTGACCAACTACAGGAATACTGACCTCAGAGTCTCCAGTTTACAGTGGGGATTCCCCAGTACAGCAGAGAGCAGCTTCACTCCTGAATCCTTCAGGTCATTGTTACTCAGATCCAGCTCTCTCAGGTATGAGGGGTTTGAACTGAGAACTGAGGCCAACACTTTACAGGATGTGTCTGTGAGTTTACAGTCAGTGAGTCTGCAAAAACAGAAGAAATACAATGACAGACAGGTTGTATTAAAATCTTAGACACCGCTCTCCCTGATTACGCTGTTTTCTGTGCACAAATAATGTGTTGGGTTTGACCTCAGAGCTGAGACCAGAGAAGCACAGCCTTCCTCTGTGACTAGACAGCCTGACAGCCTGCAAAGAGTCAAATCATATTAAAATCACACTGATATTCTTTGGTGGTGAAAATAGTGGCTGTATAACGTTATTTTTTTCTACATTTACAGACACATCAGTGTCCTGAAACCTTCCATATCTATTCATAAATTAATGTATCATTATTAGAAAATACAAATTATCAAGTATTTCTTGTAGAAAAATGTGTATTATAAATAGACCAGTTTAAAAAGCAGTATCAGTCAAAAGACAGACAGTGAGGTATCAGATTTAGATTGTATTGAGTATACAGTCCACACCATATCTATTTTGACAGTGAAGCTAACAGTTTAAATGTGGCTCTATACTCCAACATTTTGGATTTCAGATCAAATGTTTCATGAGGTGACAGCATATAATATCACCTATTATTTGAGGGTATTTTAATACATATCTGTTTCACCATTTAGAAAAATAAAACACTTTATGTATCTAGTCCCCCCATTTGAAGAAGTCATAAGTATTCTGACCAATTCACTCAGTGTATTAAAGTAGTCAAATTTAGTATTTGGTCAGATATCCCTTGAACACAATGACTACATCAAGCCTGTGACTCAAACTTGTTGGTTGTACTTGCAGTTTGTTTTGGTTGTGTTTTGCCCAATATTAAAATGGTGGATGATGACTGGAGTAATTTTCTTTATAAGTGAGTAGATAACATGTTTCTAAACACTACTAGATTAATCCTGATGATGCCATGATTAAGAAAAATCATGAAATAATCATGAATAATGATGAGTGAGAAAGTTAGAGGCTACAACAAAACATGCTAACCTCTCTCCATTACCAATAACAGAGGCTACAACAAAACATGCTAACCTCTCACCATTACAATAACAGAGACTACAACAAAACATGCTAACCTCTCACCATTACCAATAACAGAGGCTACAACAAAACATGCTAACCTCTCACCATTACCACTAACAGAGGCTACAACAAAACATGTTAACCTCTCACCATTACCAATAACAGAGACTACAACAAAACATGCTAACCTCTCACCATTACCAATAACAGAGGCTACAACAAAACATGCTAACCTCTCACCATTACCAATAACAGAGGCTACAACAAAACATGCTAACCTCTCACCATTACCAATAACAGAGGCTACAACAAAACATGCTAACCTCTCACCATTACCAATAACAAAGACTACAACAAAACATGCTAACCTCTCACCATTACCAATAACAGAGACTACAACAAAACATGCTAACCTCTCACCATTACCAATAACAGAGGCTACAACAAAACATGCTAACCTCTCACCATTACCAGAGGCTACAACAAAACATGCTAACCTCTCACCATTACAAATAACAGAGGCTACAACAAAACATGCTAACCTCTCACCATTACCAATAACAGAGACTACAACAAAACATGCTAACCTCTCACCATTACCAATAACAGAGGCTACAACAAAACATACTAACCTCTCACCATTACCAATAACAGAGACTACAACAAAACATGCTAACCTCTCACCATTACCAATAACAAAGACTACAACAAAACATGCTAACCTCTCACCATTACCAATAACAGAGGCTACAACAAAACATGCTAACCTCTCACCATTACCAATAACAGAGGCTACAACAAAACATACTAAACTCTCACCTTTAACCTCAAATAAATTGTGACCTTCCGTATTGTCAACTAATATGAAACATTATATCTCAAATCCAAAATGCTGGAGCATAGCACCAAATTAAAAACTGTAAGCTTCACTGTCCAAACACATATGGTGTGGACTATGTGTGTCTGGTAAACACATGTGTTGTGGACTATGTGTGTCTGGTAAACACATGTGGATCTGGTGAACAGTTATCACTTGTTGACCAACTACAGGAATACTGACCTCAGAGTCTCCAGTTTACAGTGGGGATTCTCCAGTCCAGCAGAGAGCAGCTTCACTCCTGAATCCTTCAGGTCATTGTTACTCAGATCCAGCTCTCTCAGGTGTGAGGGGTTTGACTTCAGAGCTGAGACCAGAGAAGCACAGCCTTCCTCTGTGACTAGACAGCCTGACAGCCTGCAAAGAGTCAAATCATATTAAAACCACACTGATATTCTTTGGTGGTGAAAATAGTGGCTGTATAACGTTATTTTTTTCTACATTTACAGACACATCAGTGTCCTGAAACCTTCCATATCTATTCATAAATTAATGTATCATTATTAGAAAATACAAATTATCAAGTATTTCTTGTAGAAAAATGTGTATTATAAATAGACCAGTTTAAAAAGCAGTATCAGTCAAAAGACAGACAGTGAGGTATCAGATTTAGATTGTATTGAGTATACAGTCCACACCATATCTATTTTGACAGTGAAGCTAACATTTTAAATGTGGCTCTATACTCCAACATTTTGGATTTCAGATCAAATGTTTCATGAGGTGACAGTATATAATGTCACCTTTAATTTGAGGGTATTTTAATAAATATCTGTTTCACCATTTAGAAAAATAAAAGCACTTTATGTATCTAGTCCCCCCATTTGAAGAAGTCATAAGTATTCTTACCAATTCACTCAGTTTATTAAAGTAGTCAAAAGTTGAGTATTTGGTCTGATATTCCTTTAACACAATGACACATCAAGCCTGTGACTCAAACTAGTTGATTGTACTTGCAGTTTGTTTTGGGTGTGTTTTTCCCAATATTAAAATGGTGGATGATGACTGGAGAAATTTTCTTTAAGTGAATAGATAACAGGTTTCTAAACACTACTAGATTAATCCTGATGATGCCATGATTAAGACAAATCATGAAATAATCATGAATAATGATGAGTGAGAAAGTTAGAGGCTACATCAAAACATGCTAACCTCTCACCATTACCAATAACAGAGGCTACAACAAAACATGCTAACCTCTCACCATTACCAATAACAGAGGCTACAACAAAACATACTAACCTCTCACCATTACCAATAACAGAGGCTACAACAAAACATGCTAACATCTCACTATTACCAAAAACAGAGGCTACATCAAAACATGCTAACCATTCACCATTACCAATAACAGAGGCTACAACAAAACATGCTAACCTCTCACCATTACCAATAACAGAGGCTACAACAAAACATGCTAACCTCTCACCATTACCAATAACAGGCTACAACAAAACATGCTAACATCTCACAATTACCAATAACAGAGGCTACAACAAAACATGTTAACCTCTCACCAATAACAGAGGCTACACCAAAACATGCTAACCTCTCACCATTACCAATAACAGAGAATACAACAAAACATGCTAACCTCTCACCATTACCAATAACAGAGGTTACAACAAAACATGCTAACCTCTCACCATTACCAATAACAGAGGCTACAACAAAACATGCTAACCTCTCACCATTACCAATAACAGAGGCGACAACAAAACATGCTAACTTCTCACCATTACCAATAACAGAGGCACAAACAAAACATGCTAACCTCTCACCATTACCAATAACAGAGACTACAACAAAACAAGCTAACCTCTCACCATTACCAATAACAGAGGCTACAACAAAACATGCTAACCTCTCACCATTACCAATAACAGATACTACAACAAAACATGCTAACCTCTCACCATTACCAATAACAGAGGATACAACAAAACATGCTAACCTCTCACCATTACCAACAACAGAGGCTACA
This sequence comes from Salvelinus namaycush, assembly GCF_016432855.1. Taxonomy (NCBI): domain Eukaryota; kingdom Metazoa; phylum Chordata; class Actinopteri; order Salmoniformes; family Salmonidae; genus Salvelinus; species Salvelinus namaycush. Next base: position 19,123 of record NW_024057869.1, read on the forward strand.
ACAAAACATGCTAACCTCTCACCATTACCAATAACAGAGGCTACAACAAAACATGCTAACCTCTCACCATTACCAATAACAGAGACTACAACAAAACATACTAACCTCTCAACATTACCAATAACAGAGGCGACAACAAAACATGCTAACCTCTCACCATTACCAATAACAGAGGCTACAACAAAACATGCTAACCTCTCACCATTACCGATAACAGAGACTACAACAAAACATACTAACCTCTCAACATTACCAATAACAGAGGCGACAACAAAACATGCTAACCTCTCACCATTAACGATAACAGAGGCTACAACAAAACATGCTAACCTCTCACCATTACCAATAACAGAGGCGACAACAAAACATGTTAACCTCTCACCATTACCAATAACAGAGGCTACAACAAAACATGCTAACCTCTCACCATTACCAATAACAGGCTACAACAAAACATGCTAACCTCTCACCATTACCAATAACAGAGTCTACAACAAAACATACTAACCTCTCACCATTACCAATAACAGAGGCTACAACAAAACATGCTAACCTCTCACCATTACCAATAACAGAGGCTACAACAAAACATGCTAACCTCTCACCATTACCAATAACAGAGGCTACAACAAAACATGCTAACCTCTCACCATTACCAATAACAGAGGCTACAACAAAACATGCTAACCTCTCACCATTACCAATAACAGAGGCTACAACAAAACATGCTAACCTCTCACCATTACCAATAACAGAGGCTACAACAAAACATGCTAACCTCTCACCATTACCAATAACAGAGGCTACAACAAAACATGCTAACCTTTTACATTTTTACTAATGACATGCCACTTTGAGTAAGGCCAGTGTGTCTATGTATGTAGATGACTCAACACGTCAGCGACTGAAATGACTGCAACACTTAACCTCTCATAATGTCTGGAACAGAGTGAATGAAATGGAACACATGGAAACCACATGTTTGATACCATTCCACTTATTCCCTCCAGCCATTACAAGCCTGTCCTCCCCAATTAACAACGAGCTGCAGTTAGTTTCAGAGTGGGTGGCAAGGAATAAGTTAGCCCTAAATATTTATAAAACTAAAAACATTGTATTTGGGACAAATCACTCACTAAAACTTAAACCTCAAATAAATATTGTAATAAATCATGTGGAAATTTAGCAAGTTGAGATGACTAAACTGCTTGAAGTAACCCTGGATTGTAACCTGTCATGGTCAAAACATATTGATACAACAGTAGCTAAGATGGGGAGAAGTCTGTCCATAATAAAAGCACTGCTCTGCCTTCTTAACAACACTATCAACAAGGCAGGTCCTACAGGCTCTAGTTTCTACCTTCTTAACAACACTATCAACAAGGCATGTCCTACAGGCCCTAGTTTCTACCTTTTTAACAACACTATCAACAAGGCAGGTCCTACAGGCCCTAGTTTCTACCTTTTTAACAACACTATCAACAAGGCATGTCCTACAGGCCCTAGTTTCTGCCTTCTTAACAACAATATCAACAAGGCAGGTCCTACAGGCCCTAGTTTCTACCTTCTTAACAACACCATCAACAAGGCAGGTCCTACAGGCCCTAGTTTCTACCTTCTTAACAACACTATCAACAAGGCAGGTCCTACAGGCCCTAGTTTCTACCTTCTTAACAACACTATCAACAAGGCAGGTCCTACAGGCTCTAGTTTCTACCTTCTTAACAGCACTATCAACAAGGCAGGTCCTACAGGCCCTGGTTTCTACCTTCTTAACAACACTATCAACAAGGCAGGTCCTACAGGCCCTAGTTTCTACCTTCTTAACAACACTATCAACAAGGCAGGTCCTACAGGCCCTAGTTTCTACCTTCTTAACAACACTATCAACAAGGCAGGTCCTACAGGCCCTAGTTTCTACCATTTTAACAACACTATCAACAAGGCAGGTCCTACAGGCCCCAGTTTTATCGCATCTTGACTACTGTTTAGTCGTGTGGTCAGGTGCCACAAAAAAGGATTTAGGAAAGTTGCAATTGGCTCAGAACAGGGCAGCACGGTTGGCCCTTGGATGGACACAGAGAGCTAATATTAATAATATGCATCTCAATCTCTCCCGGCTGAAAGTGGAGGAGAGATTGACTTCATCACTACCAGTATTTGTAAAATGTGCTGACATTCTGAATGTCCCGAGCTGTCTTTTTAAACAACTAGCTCACAGCTCAGACACCCATGTATACCCCACAAGACATGCCACCAGAGGTCTCTTCACAGTCCCCAAGTCCAGAACAGACTATGGGAGGCACACAGTACTACATAGAGCCATGACTACATGGAACTCTATTCCACAGTACTACATAGAGCCATGACTACATGGAACTCTATTCCACAGTACTACATAGAGCCATGACTACATGGAACTCTATTCCACAGTACTACATAGAGCCATGACTACATGGAACTCTATTCCACAGTACTACATAGAGCCATGACTACATGGATCTCTATTCCACAGTACTACATAGAGCCATGACTACATGGAACTCTATTCTACAGTACTACATAGAGCCATGACTACATGGAACTCTATTCTACATCAACTAACTGAAAATTAGATTTAAAAAACAGATAAAAGATAAAAACACCTTATGGAACAGAGGGGCCTGTAAAGAGATACACACATTGGCACACACACACACACACACACACACACACACACACACACACACACACACACACACACACACACACACACACACACACACACACACACACACACACACACACACACACACACACACACACACACACACACACACTAACATACTCACTAAAACATGGATTTAGTGCTGTAGATGTGTGGTAGGGGCCTGAGGGCCCCTAATTAAACTGGCTTAATTTTGCTGGACCCCATGAAGAGTAGCTGCTGCTTTAGCAGGAACTAATGGGGATCCATAATAAATACAATACAAATACTTGTTGACCAACTACAGGAATACTGACCTCAGAGTCTCCAGTTTACAGTGGGGATCCTCCAGTCCAGCAGAGAGCAGCTTCACTCCTGAATCCTTCAGGTCATTGTTACTCAGATCCAGCTCTCTCAGGTGTGAGGGGTTTGACTCCAGAGCTGAGACCAGAGAAGCACAGCCTTCCTCTGTGACTAGACAGCCTGACAGCCTGACAGAGAGATCATCATGACTTCACAAACACACTGTTAATTTAACACCAGTAGTGTAGAAGGACAATGGCAGATGCATTTGGTTAATTCTCTCAAACAACATATAGATTCATCTTTTGTCTCCTAGAAATGTATCGTCATATTGTTATACTAATGTAAACATCAATGCACTGACTCAATATGTTATTAAATATTAAATCTGTTTTTCAATATAATATTATATACATATTAAATAACATATTTTTCTCTAAACTGAATATTTCTTCCTGATGATTAGTTCTTATATGTCATTTTATTTACTCACAGAACAGCTCTGGAGGCTTTGACCACTGGCAGCAGTCTCAGAAGACCTTCCTCTGATCTGGAGTATTTCTTCAGGTCAAACACATCCAGCTCCTTTTCTGAAGTCAGCAACACAAAGACCAGAGCTGACCACTGTGCAGGTGACAGGTTGGGTTTTGAGAGACTTCCTGAGTTCAGGAAGCTTTGGATCTCCTCCACTAGAGAATGGTCATTCAGTTCATTCAGACAGTGGAACAGATTGATGCTCCTCTCTGGAGAGGGATTCTCCCTGATCTTCTCCTTGATGTACTTGACTGTTTCTTCATGGGTCTTTGAGCTGCTTATTGTCTTTGTCAGTAAACCTCGTAAGTGCTTCTGATTGGACTCCAGTGAGAGGCCCAGAAGGAAGCGGAGGAAAAGGTCCAGGTTTCCTGTCTCACTTTGTAAGGCTTTATCCACAGCACTCTTGTAGAAAGTAACTTCAGGCTCGTCGTCTGATTGCAGTTTGTCCAGTAGATTCTCATTGTTGTATCTGAACAGCGCAGAAAAGTCCCTGGGCGTTGATTGAGGTTCGGCAATTAGATTCTCGTTGTTGTTGATGAATGAGAGGAACACATATACAGCAGCCAGAAACTCCTGAATGCTCAGATGAACAAAGCAGTACACCTTGTCCTGGTACAGCACACATTCCTCTTTAAAGAGCTGTGTGCACAATCCTGAGTACACTGAGGCTTCATTGACATCAATGCCAGCCTCTTTCAGGTCTTCTTCATAGAAAATCAGATTGCCATTCACAAGCTGTTGAAAAGCCAGTTTTCCCAGTGACAGAATGCTCTGTTTATTCCAGAGTGGACCTGTCTCTTCTTTCCCAAGATACTTTTCATTCTTCTGTTTGGTATGAAACACCACAAGGTGTGTGTACATCTCAGTCAGAGTCTTGGGCATCTCTTCTCTCTTATGTTTCAGCATGTGTTCAAGGACTGTTGCAGAAATCCAACAGAAGACTGGAATGTGGCACATGATGTGGAGGCTCCTTGACGTCTTTATGTGTGAGATGATTCTGCTGGCCAGGTCCTCATCACTGATTCTCTTCCTGAAGTACTCCTCCTTCTGTGGGTCATTGAACCCTCGTACCTCTGTCACCTGGTGAACACACCATGAAGGGATCTTATTGGCTGCTGCAGGTCGGGTAGTTATCCAGAGGAGAGCAGAGGGAAGCAGATTTCCCTTGATGAGATTTGTCAGCAGAACATCCACTGAGGTTGACTCTGTGACGTCCCAACAGATCTTGTTATTCTTGAAGTCTAGGGGCAGTCGGCACTCATCCAGACCATCAAAGATGAACAGAACTTTGTACTTGTTGTAGTTGGAGATTCCTGATTGTTTGGTTTCCATTGAGAAGTGATTAAGAAGTTCAATCAAAGGGAGATTTTCACCTTTCATCAAATTCAGCTCCCGAAAAGGGAATGAAAATACAAATTGGACATCCTGATTTGCTTTTCCTTCAGCCCAGTCCAGAATGAACTTCTGCACAGAGACTGTCTTTCCAATGCCAGCGACTCCCTTTGTCAGCACAGTTCTGATAGGTTTGTCTTGTCCAGTTAAGGGTTTGAAGATGTCGTTACATTTGATTGCAGTCTCTGGTCTTGCTTGTTTCCTGGTTGTTGTCTCAATCTGTCTCAGCTCATGTTCATTATTGACCTCTCCTGTTCCACCCTCTGTGATGTAGAGCTCTGTGTAGATCTTATTGAGAAGTGTTGGGTTTCCTTGTTTAGCGATCCCCTCAAATACACATTGAAACTTCTTCTTTAGATTACATTTGAGTTCACGTTGGCAAATCACAGCAAGCTCATCTGAATCTAGAAATAACACAGAGGATATTAATATTACATCTGTTTTAATGCCTACAGTATTGTAGGACTGTTATTAAGTTTTAACTTATAATAATTTATTCTCATAACTGACCGTAAAAATGTGTACATGTTTTCATAATGCATTACAGACTGGTGTGACTGATTATATTATTATTGGTATTATTGATGGTATTATTAATGTTGTCTCTCTCTCTAAATGAATCACCACAACACATCCCTGCTGCTACTTGATGAGGTCACTAGGTGTTGTGTTAAGGCTACTACAATATAATTGAGTTACACAGCTACTTTAGCTGTACTTTAGCTACAGCTTTTAAATGTTATAAAACAGCATTCAACATGAGGCAGACAGATCTTACTTTTCTCCAGTGTGTCAGCAAGCTCCTTCTGGTTCATTTTCCTCAGGACGTGCATATCAGCACCACTGAATATGAAGAGTAATCACACACGCACACACACACACACACACACACACACACACACACACACACACAGGGAGGGAATGTTGTGTTTGTTTAATATTGTTTTAGGACTATGAAAATGGAAAAAAGGATTAGCCTATGGATTATGAAAACAACAAAAAGAAATGGGAAAATGGGAGAGGAGAAATGACTAGAGACAGTGTTGTTTAACTCACTGACCATGACCAATGAGTTCTTCTTACCTTTGTTCAGTAGAAAAGTCTCCCTCTCTAAAGTTTATAGGTAGAATCATAGACTTGTCACTCTTCATGGACACACAGCTGGGTACAGGGGAGGCTGGTCTCTCCTGCTTGATTGGGCTTCAACACAACAGAGACAAACATTACATCTCTCATCTACTCTGAGCTCTGATGGGGAAACATAAGAAGAGTTTCAGTCAGAGCTGGAAAATGGTATATTATACACTACAGTTGAGGAACAATGGGAAAGTCATTCTGCTTTGAACGTTGATAAACTTGTAACCTCACTTTTGAGAAAATGGCCTTTGAATGTTTTGGTACCTACTGGAGAGCTCTCATTTCTCTACAGGGCTGTTACTTTGGCAGATAATGTCACCCATCTATATAAATAGTTTTTAATACAATTAACTGGTGTTTGGTGTTTTTGGGTTATGTCAGTTTCATTGTTTGTTATGCTATAAATGGTTATTTTATGGTTGTACGTGGTAAAAAGAACTAGAACATTTTATATTTTAAAAAATGAAATAAAAGTGAAATAAAAAAATTATAGAAATAATAGAATACAATTAAAATTGTATTTACTAACATAATATTATTACTAAAATCGTTTCTTAACGTTTTTTAGGCTACCCTACCCTAGAATTAGGGTTATGGGTTAAGGCTAAAATAGGTTATACTTAGGGTTAGGGGTTAAAAACCTCTTAGGATAATATTAAACATTCATAATAATACAAGTTTCATAAATGATTCTTTAGCTTAGAATCTTGGCAATCTAACTGTATCGTTGGATTTCAAAAAGTCTTTACGGCGAAAGCACAGCATTCGATTTTCTGAGGCCAGCGCCCCACAACAGCATATTATCCAAACAAGCACAGGCGCCACAAAATCCCAAATAGTGATCAAATGAATCACTTACCTTTGAAGATCTTCCTCTGATCGCAATCACAAGGGTCCCAGGAACACAATGAATGGTCAATTTGTTCAATAAAGTCCTTCTTTATATCCCAAATAGTCCATTTAGTAGGCGTCATAGAGTTCAGAATGCAGACTCAGGAGTTCCAAAAACAGCAAAGTTTGTCCAAACAAATCAAACGACGTTTCTAATTAATTATTAGGTACTCTAAATAAATGATAATATTTCAGCAAACTATTTTCAATAGGAAAGGAAAAGAACGTAGAGCGCACCCTCGGTCAAGAGACTAGCTTTGCCATACAGTTCCCTTTGGAAAAACAACTATTCCTCGTTGTTTTTTCTAAAAACAAGCCTGAAACCATGTATAAAGACTGTTGACATCTAGTGGAAGCCAAAGGAACTGCAATTTGGGCGGCGGAAGTCTTTGTTTTCAATAGATTTAAAATTGAATTGGCTGGCAGGTCCCAAAAAAAATTGTCCTAGGGTTTTCGCCTTCCAAATCAGTTCTGTTATACTCAGACATTATTTTAACAGTTTTAGAAACTTTAGAGTGTTTTCTATCAATACTACCATGCATATGCATATCCTAGCTTCCGGGCCTGAGTAACAGGCAGTTTACTTTTGACACCTCAGTCATCCAAACTTCTGAATAACACCCCATAGCCTTAAGAAGTTTTAAGGAATACCTTGAGAAATGACTTGAGACAGTGTTGTTTAACTCACTCACTCACTCACTCACTCACTCACTCACTCACTCACTCACTCACTCACTCACTCACTCACTCACTCACTCACTCACTCACAATAATGAGACTATAAGGAGTACCAGTACTGTCAATGTGCAGGGTTACCAGGTAGTTGAGGTACTATTGTTTTAGGATTATGAAAATGGACAAAAGGATTAGCCTATAGATTATGAAAACAACAAAAATAAATTGGGAGAGGAGAAATGACTAGAGACAGTGTTGTTTAACTCACTGACCATGACCCATTAGTTCTTCTTACCTTTGTTCAGTAGAAAAGTCTCCCTCTCTAAAGTTTAGAGGTTGATGCATAGACCTGTCACTCTTCATGGACACACAGCTGGGTACAGGGGAGGCTGGTCTCTTCCTCTTGATTGGTCTTCAACACAACAGAGACAAACATTACATCTCTCATCTACTCTGAGCTCTGATGGGGAAACAGAAGAACAGTTTTATTCCGAAACGCTATATATCCATTTTCTGAAACGTTTGTAAATTAGATTTTATTGTTTTGTTAAATGTTTAAAGAGATTGGTGTTTTTTCACTATCTAATCATGGCATGGGGTTTTTCAATGTCAGACATGTATTTGTTTAAAATCTATCACATGATGGTTTCATTTCAGAAGGACAAATATTCATGTTTTTTTTCTAAATGCTATATATCTGCCTCACTCTCAGAGAAATCAGTAGTACTGTGTCACGTTCCTGACCTATTTCTGTTAGTTTGTTGTATGTGTTAGTTGGTCAGGACGTGAGTTTGGGTGGGCATTCTATGTTTTCTGTTTCTATGTTGGTTTATGGGTTGCCTGGTATGGCTCTTAATTAGAGGCAGGTGTTTGGCGTTCCTCTAATTAAGAGTCATATTTAGGTAGGTTGTTTCACAGTGTTCGTTGTGGGTGGTTGTCTCCTGTGTCAGTGTTTGTCGCACCATACGGGACTGTTCGGTTTGTGTTGTACATCGTCATTTTATGTGTAGGCTATTTTCCCTGTTCGTGCGTTCTCGTGTTTAATGTAAGTTCGTCGTTCAGGTCTGTCTACTCCGTTTGTTGTTTTGTTAGTTTATAGTGAAGTTCGTGTTTTCGTCTTGTCTTTAATAAATATTATGTCTTCACAATCCGCTGCATTTTGGTTCAATCCCTGCTCCTCCTCTTCGGATGAAGAGGAGGAGGACAGCCGTTACATACTGCTAGGTTTTACATAGTAATAATATATATCTGCCTCACTCTCAGAGAAACCAGTAGTACTGCTAGGTTTTACACAGTAATAATATATATCTGCCTCACTCTCAGAGAAATCAGTAGTACTGCTAGGTTTTACACAGTAATAATATATATCTGCCTCACTCTCAGAGAAATCAGTAGTACTGCTAGGTTTTACACAGTAATAATATATATCTGCCTCACTCTCAGAGAAATCAGTAGTACTGCTAGGTTTTACACAGTAATAATATATATCTGCCTCACTCTCAGAGAAATCAGTGGTACTGCTAGGTTTTACACAGTAATAATATATATCTGCCTCACTCTCAGAGAAATTAGTAGTACTGCTAGGTTTTATACAGTAATAATATATATCTGCCTCACTCTCAGAGAAATCAGTAGTACTGCTAGGTTTTACACAGTAATAATATATATCTGCCTCACTCTCAGAGAAATGAGTAGTACTGCTAGGTTTTACACAGTAATAACATATATCTTCCTCACTCTCAGAGAAATGAGTAGTACTGCTAGGTTTTACACAGTAATAATATATATCTTCCTCACTCTCAGAGAAATCAGTAGTACTGCTAGGTTTTATACAGTCAAATGTGACAGACCGGCTCGATTCGGTTTTATATAGCAAAATTTTAAATTGTGTTTTTTACGTTGGATAAAAGTAGAGACTCAGGGCAAGAAAATGGTATACCATACAGTACACAACAGTTGAGGAACAATGGGAAAGTAATTCTGCTTTGAACGTTGATAAACTTGTAACCTCACTTTTGAGAAAATGTTTTGGTACCTACTGTAGAGCTTTCATTTGACTACAGGACTGTTGAGGTAAATTTACTAACCGGGAGGGTTGAATTATGTAATTTATTGGTGGGCTGGAAGAAGCACTCTTGTCTTTTCTATTCCGAGGTTGTTTACTCGCAATATCAGATATTAAAAGGATTTTCATAATACATGTATACTAAGGTTGATGTTCTGACTAGTGATAATTTACCCGGTGTTCAATACCTGCTATGGTCCAAAAAAATGTTGCTCTCCCAAAAGCAACACAGCCCTAATACAATATATATAGCTAACTAAAGTAATGAGTGACCACTTTAGAAAATCATGGAACATATAGTCTGTGGACGCATGCTGTTTTATGTCAATCATATTGCTGCTTGTAGCCTATAACTGATGCTTCATGGTCTTATGCTGCCATCTATTGGAAATATTTAGCAATTAAAAGTTATTAATTCACGTACAGACATTGGTGAGGCAGCTGAGAAATAAAGTGTATTTTTCTTGTTATTTCCTTAGATCAGTCTCAAACCTGCCACAACTATCCCAAGCCAACTGCTGGACTTTCACATAGAGGTTACCAGGTCACCCAGTTCAAACCACATTTGAAAAATAAAACTAATGTGTCTTGTTTATCAAGTGTTCTGCATTGACATAATAAACATAATAAAGTAACAAAACAAAAAGTAGACAGGTTTTGATTAACAAAATAATCAAAATTATATTTAGTACCTCTGGCAGTCTCTATGGGGGTACCACAGGGTTCAATTATTGGGCCAACTCTTTTCTCTGTATATATCAACGATGTTGCTCTTGCTGCGGGTGATTCCCTGATCCACCTCTACGCAGACGACACCATTCTGTATACATCTGGCCCTTCTTTGGACACTGTGTTAACTATCCTCCAAACATGCTTCAATGCCATACAACACTCCTTCCGTGGCCTCCAACTGCCCGCACCCACCCATCCGACTAGCATCACTACTCTGGACGGTTCTGACTTAGAAGATGTGGACAACTACAAATACCTAGGTGTCTGGCTAGACTGTGAACTCTCCTTCCAGACCCATATTAAACATCTCCAATATTAAATCTAGAATCTATTCCTATTTCGCAACAAAGCCTCCTTCACTCACGTCGCCAAACATACCCCCGTAAAACTGACCATCCTACCGATCCTCGACTTCGGCGATGTCATCTATAAAATAGCTTCCAATACTCTACTCAGCAAACTGGATGCAGTTTATCACAGTGCCATCCGTTTTGTCACCAAATCCCCTTATACCACCCACCACTGCGACCTGTATGCTCTAGTCGGCTGGCCCTCGCTACATATTCGTCGCCAGACCCACTGGCTCCAGGTCATCTATAAGTCCATGCTAGGTAAAGCTCCGCCTTATCTCATCTCACTGGTCACGATAACAACACCCACCCGTAGCACGCGCTCCAGCAGGTATATCTCACTGGTCATCCCCAAAGCCAATACCTCATTTGGCCGCCTTTCCTTACAGTTCTCTGCTGCCTAAGACTGGAACGAATTGCAAAAATCGCTGAAGCTGGAGACTTATATTTCCCTCACTAACTTTAAACATCAGCTATCGATGCAGGTAACCGATCACTGCAGCTGTACATAGCCCATCTGTAAATAGCCCACCCAATCTACCTATCTCATCCCCATATTGTTTTTATTTACTTTTCTGCTCTTTTGCACACCAGTATTTCTACTTGCACATCACCATCTGCTCATCTATTGCCCCAGTGTTAATTTCCTTAAATTGTAATTACTTCGCTACTATGGCCTATTTATTGCCTACCTCCTCACGCCATTTGCACACACTGTATATAGACTTTATTTTTCTCCTATTGTGTTATTGACTGTACACTTGTTTACTCCATGTGTAACGTTGTGTTGTTGTTTGTGTCGCACTGATTTGCTTTATCTTGGCCAGGTCGCAGTTGTACGTAAATGAGAACGTGTTCTCTAGTAGCTTACCTGGTTAAATAAAGGTGAAATTACCTTTTTTTTTTATATATATAAAATAGTATTTACTAACATAATATTATTACTAAAATAGTTTCTAAACGTTTTCTAGGCTACCCTACCCTAGAATTAGGGTTAGGGGTTATGGAAAAATAGGTTATACCTAGGGTTAGGGGTTAAGTATCAAATAGGTAATACAAAGGGTTAGAGTTGCTGTATAGGACTTTGTGACATCTGCTGATGTAAAAAGGGCTTAATAAATACATTTGATTTATTGTTACGTTCAGTGTTTTTAAGGCAAAAAACAGTATTGGTTTATGACTTCCGGGTTGGAGCGACCGGTCGCACTTCGCTTCGCTCCACAGGCAATATTACATTTCATTTCATTCATTACATTACATTTCATTCATTACATTTCATTACAGTACAACGGTTTGATTTGTTTGATCTGAGCAATTTTTCTTAGCTAGCTACATAGCCGTCTTTGTATCAAAGATAATTGTGTAGTTTAGAGTAATTATCGTGGTTAGCTAGCCAGCTATTTTCGTCCTTCTAACGTAGTCAACACTGCTAGCTAGCCAGCTAGCCAACTTCTACCAAATAGCAGCACTGTAGAAACTATTACATTACAACGGAACGACTTGATTAGTGTAGTGTTAGCTAGCTACATAGTTGTCTTTGCTGTCTTTGTATCTAAGATAATTGTGTAGTTTAGAGTAATTATCGAGGTTAGCTAGCCAGCTATTTTCGTCCGCCGCGCCGCGCCACCGCTCTCCTACCTTGCCAACAACTGCTAGCTAGCTAGTCAACTTCTACCGACTAGCAGCACTGTAGAACTAATACATTACAACGGAACGATTTGATTAGCGTAGTGTTAGCTAGCTACATAGTTGTCTTTGCTGTCTTTGTATCTAAGATAATTGTGTAGCTTAGAGTAATTATCGAGGTTATCGAGGTTACCTAGCCAGTTATCGAGGTTACCTAGCCAGCTACACTTTCAAACAAAGTCAACAACGCAGCCACTGCTAGCTAGCCTACTTCACCAGCCAGCAGTACTGTATCATTTTAGACAATAAGATTTTTGCAACGTAAGCTTAACTTTCTGAACATTCGAGACGTGTAGTCCACTTGTCATTCCAATCTCCTTTGCATTAGCGTAGCCTCTTCTGTAGCCTGTCAACTATGTGTCTGTCTATCCCTGCTCTCTCCTCTTTGCACAGACCATACAAACGCTTCACACCGCGTGGCCGCTGCCACTCTAACCTGGTGGTCCCAGCGCGCACAACCCACGTGGAGTTCCAGGTCTCCGGCAGCCTCTGGAACTGCCGATCTGCGGCCAACAAGGCAGAGTTCATCTCAGCCTATGCTTCCCTCCAGTCCCTCGACTTCTTGGCACTGACGGAAACATGGATTACCACAGATAACACTGCTACTCCTACTGCTCTCTCCTCGTCTGCCCACGTGTTCTCGCACACCCCGAGAGCTTCTGGTCAGCGGGGTGGTGGCACTGGGATCCTCATCTCTCCCAAGTGGACATTCTCTCTTTCTCCCCTGACCCATCTGTCTATCGCCTCCTTTGAATTCCATGCTGTCACAGTTACCAGCCCTTTAAAGCTTAACATCCTTATCATTTATCGCCCTCCAGGTTCCCTTGGAGAGTTCATCAATGAGCTTGACGCCTTGATAAGTTCCTTTCCTGAGGATGGCTCACCTCTCACAGTTCTGGGTGACTTTAACCTCCCCACGTCTACCTTTGACTCATTCCTCTCTGCATCCTTCTTTCCACTCCTCTCCTCTTTTGACCTCACCCTCTCACCTTCCCCCCCTACTCACAAGGCAGGCAATACGCTTGACCTCATCTTTACTAGATGCTGTTCTTCCACTAATCTCATTGCAACTCCCCTCCAAGTCTCCGACCACTACCTTGTATCCTTTTCCCTCTCGCTCTCATCCAACACTTCCCACTCTGCCCCTACTCGGATGGTATCGCATCGGCCCAACCTTTGCTCTCTCTCCCCCGTTACTCTCTCCTCTTCCATCCTATCATCTCTTCCCTCTGCTCAAACCTTCTCCAACCTATCTCCTGATTCTGCCTCCTCAACCCTCCTCTCCTCCCTTTCTGCATCCTTTGACTCTCTATGTCCCCTATCCTCCAGGCCGGCTCGGTCCTCCCCTCCTGCTCCGTGGCTCGACGACTCATTGCGAGCTCACAGAACAGGGCTCCGGGCAGCCGAGCGGAAATGGAGGAAAACTCGCCTCCCTGCGGACCTGGCATCCTTTCACTCCCTCCTCTCTACATTTTCCTCTTCTGTCTCTGCTGCTAAAGCCACTTTCTACCACTCTAAATTCTACCACTTCTACCACTCCGCCTCCCCCCCCTCCTCCCTCTCTGCGGATGACTTCGTCAACCATTTTGAAAAGAAGGTCGACGACATCCGATCCTCGTTTGCTAAGTCAAACGACACCGCTGGTTCTGCTCACACTGCCCTACCCTGTGCTTTGACCTCTTTCTCCCCTCTCTCTCCAGATGAAATCTCGCGTCTTGTGACGGCCGGCCGCCCAACAACCTGCCCGCTTGACCCTATCCCCTCCTCTCTTCTCCAGACCATTTCCGGAGACCTCCTCCCTTACCTCACCTCGCTCATCAACTCATCCTTGACCGCTGGCTACGTCCCTTCCGTCTTCAAGAGAGCGAGAGTTGCACCCCTTCTGAAAAAACCTACACTCGATCCCTCCGATGTCAACAACTACAGACCAGTATCCCTTCTTTCTTTTCTCTCCAAAACTCTTGAACGTGCCGCCCTTGGCCAGCTCTCCTGCTATCTCTCTCAGAATGACCTTCTTGATCCAAATCAGTCAGGTTTCAAGACTAGTCATTCAACTGAGACTGCTCTTCTCTGTGTCACGGAGGCGCTCCTCACTGCTAAAGCTAACTCTCTCTCCTCTGCTCTCATCCTTCTAGACCTATCGGCTGCCTTTGATACTGTGAACCATCAGATCCTCCTCTCCACCCTCTCCGAGTTGGGCATCTCCGGCGCGGCCCACGCTTGGATTGCGTCCTACCTGACAGGTCGCTCCTACCAGGTGGCGTGGCGAGAATCTGTCTCCGCACCACGTGCTCTCACCACTGGTGTCCCCCAGGGCTCTGTTCTAGGCCCTCTCCTATTCTCGCTATACACCAAGTCACTTGGCTCTGTCATATCCTCACATGGTCTCTCCTATCATTGCTATGCAGACGACACACAATTAATCTTCTCCTTTCCCCCTTCTGATAACCAGGTGGCGAATCGCATCTCTGCATGTCTGGCAGACATATCAGTGTGGATGACGGATCACCACCTCAAGCTGAACCTCGGCAAGACGGAGCTGCTCTTCCTCCCGGGGAAGGACTGCCCGTTCCATGATCTCGCCATCACGGTTGACAACTCCATTGTGTCCTCCTTCCAGAGTGCTAAGAACCTTGGCGTGATCCTGGACAACACCCTGTCGTTCTCAACTAACATCAAGGCGGTGACCTGTTCCTGTAGGTTCATGCTCTACAACATTCGCAGAGTACGACCCTGCCTCACACAGGAAGCGGCGCAGGTCCTAATCCAGGCACTTGTCATCTCCCGTCTGGATTACTGCAACTCGCTGTTGGCTGGGCTCCCTGCCTGTGCCATTAAACCCCTACAACTCATCCAGAATGCCGCAGCCCGTCTGGTGTTCAACCTTCCCAAGTTCTCTCACGTCACCCCGCTCCTCCGCTCTCTCCACTGGCTTCCAGTTGAAGCTCGCATCCGCTACAAGACCATGGTGCTTGCCTACGGAGCTGTGAGGGGAACGGCACCTCCGTACCTTCAGGCTCTGATCAGGCCCTACACCCAAACAAGGGCACTGCGTTCATCCACCTCTGGCCTGCTCGCCTCCCTACCTCTGAGGAAGTACAGTTCCCGCTCAGCCCAGTCAAAACTGTTCGCTGCTCTGGCACCCCAATGGTGGAACAAACTCCCTCACGACGCCAGGTCAGCGGAGTCAATCACCACCTTCCGGAGACACCTGAAACCCCACCTCTTTAAGGAATACCTAGGATAGGATAAAGTAATCCTTCCCCCCCCTTAAAAGATTTAGATGCACTATTGTAAAGTGGTTGTTCCACTGGATATCATACGGTGAATGCACCAATTTGTAAGTCGCTCTGGATAAGAGCGTCTGCTAAATGACTTAAATGTAAATGTAATGGCTCTCTAGCCCCTCGCTGTGGCCTTCTGTGGGTACTACATAACTCATTCACGACACCTGCTAGGCTCATAAACTGAGTTAGCAACTGTGTCAGATCTACAAATCAATGAGCTAGACCTGTCCATTTGGTTTGCAACTCAGTGAACCTGCACAGCATTCACTCAATTCGATGCCTTCAAATTAAGATTTCGATGCATGTCAAATTAACCAGCAGCCATTTAGAAACAACAAGCAGTCAAAAAAAGTGTTATTTGTTAATTAAACAATGTCTTCTGGCTGTTTAAATTGGCCACATCTTGAAAAAGAGGACAGGGAAATGTGTTTTGTTTAGGCTGAATACCTTTTTCTGAAAACAAAAATGGTTAACCATGACAAGAAAAAGTAGTTGTAACCCTGTTAATAATAAGTTATCTGAGGTAAGCCTGCAATATATATAGAACCCTTAGTGAAGTAGTGAAGCTGCCATTGTGACGCAGAACAAAGAGCTGTGAATAGAACGTTCAGAAGGAGAGTTGGTGCCACGCTGCTCAATAGAACTAATAGGAGATGGAAGGGTGATAAATGATCTGGGAATAGAACGTTCAGAAGGAGAGTTGGTGCCACGCTGCTCAATACAACTAATAGGAGCTGGCAGGGTGATAAATGATCTGGGAATAGAACGTTCAGAAGGAGAGTTGGTGCCACGCTGCTCAATACAACTAATAGGAGCTGGCAGGGTGATAAATGATCTGGGAATAGAACGTTCAGAAGGAGAGTTGGTGCCACGCTGCTCAATACAACTAATAGGAGCTGGCAGGGTGATAAATGATCTGGGAATAGAACGTTCAGAAGGAGAGTTGGTTCCACGGTGCTCAATACAACTAATAGGAGCTGGCAGGGTGATAAATGATCTGGGAATAGAACGTTCAGAAGGAGAGTTGGTGCCACGCTGCTCAATAGAACTAATAGGAGCTGGCAGGGTGAAAAATGATCTGGGAATAGAACGTTCAGAAGGAGAGTTGGTGCCACGCTGCTCAATAGAACTAATAGGAGCTGGCAGGGTGAAAAATGATCTGGGAATAGAACGTTCAGAAGGAGAGTTGGTGCCACGGTGCTCAGTAGAACTAATAGGAGCTGGCAGGGTGAAAAATGATCTGGGAATAGAACGTTCAGAAGGAGAGTTGGTGCCACGGTGCTCAGTAGAACTAATAGGAGCTGGCAGGGTGAAAAATGATCTGGGAATAGAACGTTCAGAAGGAGAGTTGGTGCCACGCTGCTCAATACAACTAATAGGAGCTGGCAGGGTGAAAAATGATCTGGGAATAGAACGTTCAGAAGGAGAGTTGGTGCCACGGTGCTCAATACAACTAATAGGAGCTGGCAGGGTGAAACATGATCTGGTAATAGAACGTTCAGAAGGTGAGTTGGTGCCACGGTGCTCAATACAACTAATAGGAGCTGGCAGGGTGAAACATGATCTGGTAATAGAACGTTCAGAAGGAGAGTTGGTGCCACGCTGCTCAATACAACTAATAGGAGCTGGCAGGGTGAAACATGATCTGGTAATAGAACGTTCAGAAGGTGAGTTGGTGCCACGCTGCTCAATACAACTAATAGGATCTGGCAGGGTGAAACATGATCTGGTAATAGAATGTTCAGAAGGAGAGTTGGTGCCACGGTGCTCAATACAACTAATAGGAGCTGGCAGGGTGAAACATGATCTGGTAATAGAACGTTCAGAAGGTGAGTTGGTGCCACGGTGCTCAATACAACTAATAGGAGCTGGCAGGGTGAAACATGATCTGGTAATAGAATGTTCAGAAGGAGAGTTGGTGCCACGCTGCTCAATACAACTAATAGGAGCTGGCAGGGTGAAACATGATCTGGTAATAGAATGTTCAGAAGGAGAGTTGGTGCCACGCTGCTCAATACAACTAATAGGAGCTGGCAGGGTGAAACATGATCTGGTAATAGAACGTTCAGAAGGAGAGTTGGTGCCACGGTGCTCAATACAACTAATAGGAGCTGGCAGGGTGAAACATGATCTGGTAATAGAATGTTCAGAAGGAGAGTTGGTGCCACGGTGCTCAATACAACTAATAGGAGCTGGCAGGGTGAAACATGATCTGGTAATAGAACGTTCAGAAGGTGAGTTGGTGCCACGGTGCTCAATACAACTAATAGGAGCTGGCAGGGAGAAACATGATCTGGTAATAGAATGTTCAGAAGGAGAGTTGGTGCCACGCTGCTCAATACAACTAATAGGAGCTGGCAGGGTGAAACATGATCTGGTAATAGAATGTTCAGAAGGAGAGTTGGTGCCACGCTGCTCAATACAACTAATAGGAGCTGGCAGGGTGAAACATGATCTGGTAATAGAATGTTCAGAAGGAGAGTTGGTGCCACGCTGCTCAATACAACTAATAGGAGCTGGCAGGGTGAAACATGATCTGGTAATAGAACGTTCAGAAGGAGAGTTGGTGCCACGGTGCTCAATACAACTAATAGGAGCTGGCAGGGTGAAACATGATCTGGTAATAGAACGTTCAGAAGGTGAGTTGGTGCCACGCTGCTCAATACAACTAATAGGATCTGGCAGGGTGAAACATGATCTGGTAATAGAATGTTCAGAAGGAGAGTTGGTGCCACGGTGCTCAATACAACTAATAGGAGCTGGCAGGGTGAAACATGATCTGGTAATAGAACGTTCAGAAGGTGAGTTGGTGCCACGGTGCTCAATACAACTAATAGGAGCTGGCAGGGTGAAAAATGATCTGGTAATAGAACGTTCAGAAGGAGAGTTGGTGCCACGCTGCTCAATACAACTAATAGGAGCTGGCAGGGTGAAACATGATCTGGTAATAGAATGTTCAGAAGGAGAGTTGGTGCCACGCTGCTCAATACAACTAATAGGAGCTGGCAGGGTGAAACATGATCTGGTAATAGAACGTTCAGAAGGAGAGTTGGTGCCACGGTGCTCAATACAACTAATAGGAGCTGGAAGGGTGAAAAATGATCTGGGAATAGAACGTTCAGAAGGAGAGTTGGTGCCACGCTGCTCAATACAACTAATAGGAGCTGGCAGGGTGAAAAATGATCTGGGAATAGAACGTTCAGAAGGAGAGTTGGTGCCACGCTGCTCAATACAACTAATAGGAGCTGGCAGGGTGAAAAATGATCTGGGAATAGAACGTTCAGAAGGAGAGTTGGTGCCACGCTGCTCAATACAACTAATAGGAGCTGGCAGGGTGAAAAATGATCTGGTAATAGAACGTTCAGAAGGTGAGTTGGTGCCACGCTGCTCAATACAACTAATAGGAGCTGGCAGGGTGAAAAATGATCTGGTAATAGAACGTTCAGAAGGTGAGTTGGTGCCACGGTGCTCAATAGAACTAATAGGAGCTGGCAGGGTGAAAAATGATCTGGGAATAGAACGTTCAGAAGGAGAGTTGGTGCCACGGTGCTCAATACAACTAATAGGAGCTGGCAGGGTGATAAATGACCTGAAATAAGGCCTATTTTTTCACAATTACTTCATATCTAGGGGCATATTGGTAATGTTATGAAACTGGGCTTCTTGACGGATGCAATGAACTAGCCTTAATCAGAAAGAAACGTTGTTAAAAATGGAATGTGTCCAGCGTAATTGAGGCACCCCAAAAATAATATTCAAAAGTTTGGTCCTTGGACACAGAGGGGTTAAACACTAAATTTGCAGTCCATCTAGTGAAGAGAGGAGAACCGGACAGAGGTAGCCAGCATCCGTCAACGAGAGAGGGAGAAGCCCTCCACAGATTTAAGAGGTGAAAGAAACAACCGGGGAGCTCCATCGGTCCACAAGAAATGCAGGCAGCCGGTAATGATGTAGTGGTAGCTGTGGTAACTAGGATGCTGCTGGTATAGTAGCTAGCTTACCTAGCTGTACCAACTAGCTTGGCTAGCTAGCAGGTCGTTCGTCTGTCCATCGTCTTGAGGATGATGACGAATCCAGTGAACCACAAAATGAAACAAGGACAGAGAGTGGAAAGGATCTGTCTACACTCATACTGTCCCTGAACGTAAAGAAAAAAGCAAATAGAACAATAAAGTTCGGCGTCTCAACACATTAGCGAACTCCGTCGTTATTCTCCAAGATCACCTCAGCTCACTCTGCACTTTACTGCGTTAAGAACGGAGCAGAAGAGACATTTTTATTGTTTGTTGTAACTAATGGACAAAGTTGTATTGTTATGTATTATATTGTAATGTATTGTATTGTATTGTATTGTAAAAAAAGTTATCCAGAGTTGACATGGACCATCGTTCAAACAAAGAGATGCCTCCCTGACCACCAGTGTGTTTGGATATAATGAAGATCAATTCAGTGAAGAAGAACCTCTAGAGTTCTGACCAAAGAACCCTAAAAAGGGTTCTATATATATATTCTATATATACTGTATACTCAGACACTTCCTAACCTCCTATAAAGGGTTCTATATATATTATATATATACTGTATACTCAGACACTTCCTAACCTCCTATAAAGGGTTCTATATATATTTTATATATACTGTATACGCAGACACTTCCTAACCTCCTCTAAAAGGGTTCTATATATATTCTATATATACTGTATACTCAGACACTTCCTAACCTCCTATAAAGGGTTCTATATATATTCTATATATACTGTATACTCAGACACGTCCTAACCTCCTATAAAGGGTTCATATATATTCTATATATACTGTATACTCAGACACTTCATAACCTCCTATAAAAGGTTCTATATATATTATATATATACTGTATACTCAGACACTTCCTAACCTCCTATAAAGGGTTCTATATATATTCTATATACTGTATACTCAGACACTTCCTAACCTCCTATAAAGGGTTCTATATATATTCTATATATACTGTATACTCAGACACTTCCTAACCTCCTATAAAGGGTTCTATATATATTATATATATACTGTATACTCAGACACTTCCTAACCTCCTATAAAGGGTTCTATATATATTATATATACACTGTATACTCAGACAGGCTAACCTCCTATAAAGGGTTCTATATATATTCTATATATACTGTATACTCAGACACTTCCTAACCTCCTATAAAGGGTTCTATATATATTCTATATTTACTGTATACTCAGACACGTCCTACCCTCCTATAAAGGGTTCTATATATATTCTATATATATATAATAATAATATAATATAAACTCTTTACAGTGGGTTACATTAGTAATATAATGTAATATAAACTCTTTACAGTGGGTTACATTAGTAATATTCATATTTTTTTATGATTATGTTAAACAAACATTCTAAGTTTTTTTTAACAATATTTTGAAATCTGGGCCCATATCCACAAATTATCTCAGAGTAGAGATCTGGGCCCATATCCACAAAGCATCTCAGAGTAGAGATCTGGGCCCATATCCACAAAGCATCTCAGAGTAGAGATCTGGGCCCATATCCACAAAGCATCTCAGAGTAGAGATCTGGGCCCATATCCACAAATTATCTCAGAGTAGAGATCTGGGCCCATATCCACAAAGCATCTCAGAGTAGAGATCTGGGCCCATATCCACAAAGCATCTCAGAGTAGAGATCTGGGCCCATATCCACAAAGCATCTCAGAGTAGAGATCTGGGCCCATATCCACAAAGCATCTCAGAGTAGAGATCTGGGCCCATATCCACAAATTATCTCAGAGTAGAGATCTGGGCCCATATCCACAAAGCATCTCAGAGTAGAGATCTGGGCCCATATCCACAAAGCATCTCAGAGTAGAGATCTGGGCCCATATCCACAAAGCATCTCAGAGTAGAGAATTGAAGAAGAGACATGTTTGTTGTTTGCTGTAACTAATGGACAAAGTTGTATTGTATTGTATTGTATTGTATTGTAATGTATTGTAATGTATTATATTGTATTGTAAAAAAGTAATCCAGAGTTGACGTGTTCCATCGTTCAAACAAAGAGATGTAATGAAGAGATGCCTCCCTGACCACCAGTGTGGATATAATGAAGAGATGCCTCCCTGAACACCAGTGTGTTTGGATATAATGAAGATCAATTCAGTGAAGAAGAACCTCTAGAGTTCTGACCAAAGAACCCTATTAATGGTTCTATATAGAACTTTAGTGGTTCCGTATATTTAAGCAAGATAGAACCCTTTTGGTTTTAAAAGGAGTGAATAGTGTGTTTATGTAACGGAAATATTGTCAAAATCCACCTTGTAACAACAATCACAATTAGTCAAAATGTTATGCATGCCAACATATTAGGCAATAATTAAGAGTTGGCAAAATGATTGTGACATGCATTCTCTAAATTCTATAGAACAACAATATTTTACAGACACCTGAAGGTCCCCATAAGCAATAATTTCTGATTAAAAATAACAAATGTGAAAACATTGTGGATATAACATTTTAGAAACAAAGTTCTTAAACAATATTGTCAGCTCACCTCTTAGATTTGGAGTCATGTTCCCCAGAGAGACTCATTTTAGAGGCAGGGCCTCCCTCCTCTCTCTTCCCAGAGAGACTCATTTTAGAGGCAGGGCCTCCCTCCTCTCTCTCCCCAGAGAGACTCATTTTAGAGGCAGGGCCTCCCTCCTCTCTCTCCCCAGAGAGACTCATTTTAGAGGCAGGGCCCCCCTCCTCTCTCTTCCCAGAGAGACTCATTTTAGAGGCATTGACCCCTAAACAGAGACCCAACATGTTGGTTGTGGTTAACACAGTGACAACTAATTATTGAATGTCAATTGTTCAATTTTATGAATCATCTCTTAGAAATAAAACATTTACTAACAGATACATCCAAACAGTCAGGTGATTTAATGCATCACATCAACATGTAGTTGTGACTGATATTTTTCACCTTTTCTCCATGTGGTGGAACTAATAATAATAATAATATAATATGAATAATTAAAATATTAATAATAACAATAGTAGTAATAATAATATAACATTAATAATAATAATGTCTCACTTTCTCTTTTAATAATTTCTCTCATTCTAGTGTGTTGCTTTGTTCAACAGGTCTGATATTATTATGCTGTTACTGAATTCAGTTCATAATAACAATGAAAAGTCTGTTCAGTGGTTTCATACCAAATTACACAGGAAGCAGGAGCGCATTGTAATTTAGACAACAACAAATGTTCTGATATTCTGAAAGATGATTTACAACTATGATACATTAACATTTTGACTAATTGTAAAATAACCACAGTAAAACACTGAGATCTAACAGTCCATTTCACCTGGGACAGGTACGTGACAGTTCAATCATACAAAATGGTGCTAACTGGGCGTAGGCAGGTTAAGTTCAATAACATATTGTTCATATATCGTATTATGCGATTCGTATATCGACATTCACTATACTAAAATAAAACCATACAATTAATGTCTCTACACACTTTACAATAATCCCTGGGAAGATTCTTACCTTGTAGCCTGAATTCACAACCAGAACATGTCAAGTCATTGAGATATTTTCCGTTGTGCTGAGAGAGCACCTTCCTGATGACAAGTGGCTCTGTATCTATGTTCTAGGTACAGTTGATCTTTGGATGCAATAATATCTGGTCAAAGTCTAGTGACACAACACCATAGTATATCATAAACATAACAGCAGTTTAACCTTTGGCCAGTAAAGGCCATGGCATACTATGAAATGTAGAATCATTTATGATGGATCCAGTTTCAACATATCTCTAACTTTGAAGTATACAATGGGGTCCCACATTATTGACCCTCAAACCAACTCTTAGTTTCCTGATTCAGATCTGTTCAAACCAACTCTTAGTTTCCTGATTCAGATCTGTTTAAACCAACTCTTAGTTTCCTGATTCAGATCTGTTCAAACCAACTCTTAGTTTCCTGATTCAGATCTGTTTAAATTAACTCTTAGTTTCCTGATTCAGATCTGTTCAAACCAACTCTTAGTTTCCTGATTCAGATCTGTTCAAACCAACTCTTAGTTTCCTGATTCAGATCTGTTTAAACCAACTCTTAGTTTCCTGATTCAGATCTGTTCAAACCAACTCTTAGTTTCCTGATTCAGATCTGTTTAAACCAACTTTTAGTTTCCTGATTCAGATCTGTTCAAACCAACTCTTAGTTTCCTGATTCAGATCTGTTCAAACCAACTCTTAGTTTCCTGATTCAGATCTGTTTAAACCAACTCTTAGTTTCCTGATTCAGATCTGTTTAAACCAACTCTTAGTTTCCTGATTCAGATCTGTTTAAACCAACTCTTAGTATCCTGATTCGGATCTGTTTAAACCAACTCTTAGTTTCCTGATTCAGATCTGTTTAAACCAACTCTTAGTGTCCTGATTCAGATCTGTTTAAACCAACTCTTAGTTTCCTGATTCAGATCTGTTTAAACCAACTCTTAGTTTCCTGATTCAGATCTGTTCAAACCAACTCTTAGTTTCCTGATTCAGATCTGTTCTCACCAACTCTTAGTTTCCTGATTCAGATCAGAGATGAACTGTTTACACAACAGGAGGGCGAGGTCCGAGCTGATCAGTACAATGATTCTGCAAAGGTGTTTCTTTTCGATTTCCAATGGAAAGGAAGAACATGGTGGTAAGTAGGATTGATGAGAACAAAATAAACATATTAATGCCTTTTGAGATCTAAAAAAAGCAACAACATTAAAATGGAGACAGACATTTAAATGGTTGGTGGCACAATATGCACTGTAGGCCTATCTCAGGCCCAGATACTAATTTGACCGTGTCCCTGACCTAAACAGTAAGGAACAATATTAGTCTTCAAACCAACTGGTTCGCTATCAGAGCATCTGCACTCCTTTGTTAAACAACGCGTTAGGGACTTTTCTGCCCCTTTTCTGAAATAGAAACCCTGTGCTGCAAATATCTTCATTAAACACAGGTGAGGAACTCTCTTTATTAAGATGCTAGATGAAATTACCACCCATCTTGGAAGAGCCGGGAGGATGAGCAATTCACTACCCTGTCATGCAATATGTTGTGATGCAGACAGTGTCTCTTAACTACTAAGATGTAATTGATGTCTAATTGTTGTCTTGGTTCACTTAATTCAGGTCATCAAAGCTGATGTCGTCCAGCCCAAAACCTATGGTAAGAACTTTACTAAAGTCATAGATCAATATGAGTTTTTTTTCTTCTATTATCACATTTACTATTTCACTTTCACAAATACACATTTATAGTCTAACATCAATTGCACTGGAATGCAGTGCACTTGTTACATACATCAAGAGTTAACTAAATATACAATACATTCAAATATATGAAATAAAAACATTAGCAATAAGAACTCAGTAGTTAGGCTCTTGTGGGCTCATTTAGTAGCCCAACTGATGAGGGTATTGCTCTTCTCCTGAAAAGTTCAGTCCTGCATCTGACCAGAATAGGATGTTCAAAACTAAACGCTACACCGATGGCATTTCCTGTGTGCTTTCTTATACAGTAGGTCCCCAGATGTATACAATGCATTAGATCACATTTTTGGCCAAAACCTGAGTTGATTTGAGGGGATTTTTCAGTCTTTTAAAAATGTTGATTTATGTGTCAGTATCCAGGGGTGTGTCAGTTTCTACAAACACAGTCTCTTAGTGCAGAGATGTCTGACTGTTCTGCCTGTTGGTCACAGGCTGGGAGCATCCAGGGGTGTGGCAGAGCAGAGCACCTGGAGCACTTAGGGGTGAAGTCCCTTGCTCAAAGGCAAACAGCAGTAGGTAGTACACAGGGATACACCGGTAACCCACCGGGCTTCAATATCCCCGTATACTACCTATTACCTTTGTGCCCATCAGCAAGGCACTTTACAACACACACATCACAGGCTGATAGCAGGACAGGGGCTGTGGCAGAGCATCAGAGCCCATCAGAAAGGCACTTTACAACACACACATCACAGGCTGATAGCAGGACAGGGGCTGTGGCAGAGTATCAGAGTCCATCAGAAAGGTACTTTACAACACACACATCACAGGCTGATAGCAGGACAGGGGCTGTGGCAGAGCATCAGAGCCCATCAGAAAGGTACTTTACAACACACACATCACAGGCTGATAGCAGGACAGGGGCTGTGGCAGAGCATCAGAGCCCATCAGCAAGGCACTTTACAACACACACATCACAGGCTGATAGCAGGACAGGGTCTCCAAAAAATGATTGTTCTAGGTAATAATTGACTAGCACAATACAATAACTCCTAATGTTTGTATTTTTGTGTCTGCTAAGGACGACAAGTTGATTTACGGGGGGAGGTCGGGTAATGTAATTATGTGCCCGAGCACAAAACAACATATATGTAATTTTTGTCCTGTCTAAATCTGCCATGTCAGTCATCTTTAATTCCAACCAGAATAACCTAATGTTTTTTGGTCACCTGAAAGTACTAGTCCCGTGCGAATCAACATCAAGTTTTATTTGTCACATGCGCCGAATAAAACAGGTGCTGACTTACAAGCCCTTAAACCAACAATGCAGTTCAAGAAATAGAGTTAAGAAAATATATACTAAATAAAACAAGATAAATAAAACAGATTGTAGTGGTAAAATAAAAAGGGATACATTTCTTTGGTGCCATTTAGGTGAAATTGATCTCCAAGCTTCACTCCAGTCAAAACGGGCTTTGCGAGTGTTTGATTCCATTCATTTGCTATGGGCTGGCGCTAGTGCTCCAGCTTATTTGTATTTAAAACAACTTTTTAAACTTTTATTTAACTCGTCAAGTCAGTTAAGAACAAATTCTTATTTTCAATGACAGCCTAGGAACAGTGGGTTAATTGCCTTGTTCAGGGGGCAGAACGACAGATTTTTACCTTGTCAGCTCGGGGATTCAATCTTGCAACCTTTCGGTTACTAGTCCAACGCTCTAACCACTAGGCTACCTGCCTCCCCAGCTTAGCCAACGTTTGCTTGCCATTTTTCTTCCTTGACCTTTTCTATTGTCCAGCCAGACTTCTATAGTTACCCACTGTAGGGAAAAGGTTTTGGGGGACTCATATCAGAGGAAAACAGAAAAGCAGTCAATCATGTCAATAACTGTTTTATCCTCCCTGTAGTCCCATGTTAAGTCCAAGTGATTGATGATGTCAATAACTGTTTTATCCTCCCTGTAGTCCCACGTTAAGTCCAAGTGATTGATGATGTCAATAACTGTTTTATCCTCCCTGTAGTCCCACGTTAAGTCCAAGTGATTGATGATGTCAATAACTGTTTTATCCTCCCTGTAGTCCCACGTTAAGTCCAAGTGATTGATGATGTCAATAACTGTTTTATCCTCCCTGTAGTCCCACGTTAAGTCCAAGTGATTGATGATGTCAATAACTGTTTTATCCTCCCTGTAGTCCCACGTTAAGTCCAAGTGATTGATGATGTCACTCAATAAACAAACCTCAGCTACAAACTCCTCATCAATCATTTACACCAGTATTGACAGGACCCAGTAATCATTTACACCAGTATTGACAGGACCCGGTAATCATTTACACCAGTATTGACAGGACCCGGTAATCATTTACACCAGTATTGACAGGACCCGGTAATCATTTACACCAGTATTGACAGGACCCGGTAATCATTTACACCAGTATTGACAGGACCCGGTAATCATTTACACCAGTATTGACAGGACCCGGTAATCATTTACACCAGTATTGACAGGACCCGGTAATCATTTACACCAGTATTGACAGGACCCGGTAATCATTTACACCAGTATTGACAGGACCCGGTAATCATTTACACCAGTATTGACAGGACCCGGTAATCATTTACACCAGTATTGACAGGACCCGGTAATCATTTACACCAGTATTGACAGGACCCGGTAATCATTTACACCAGTATTGACAGGACCCGGTAATCATTTACACCAGTATTGACAGGACCCGGTAATCATTTACACCAGTATTGACAGGACCCGGTAATCATTTACACCAGTATTGACAGGACCCGGTAATCATTTACACCAGTATTGACAGGACCCGGTAATCATTTACACCAGTATTGACAGGACCCGGTAATCATTTACACCAGTATTGTCAGGACCCGGTAATCATTTACACCAGTATTGACAGGACCCGGTAATCATTTACACCAGTATTGACAGGACCCGGTAATCATTTACACCAGTATTGTCAGGACCCGGTAATCATTTACACCAGTATTGACAGGACCCGGTAATCATTTACACCAGTATTGACAGGACCCGGTAATCATTTACACCAGTATTGACAGGACCCGGTAATCATTTACACCAGTATTGACAGGACCCGGTAATCATTTACACCAGTATTGACAGGACCCGGTAATCATTGAGAGCTTTAGCCCTACCCTTACTCAGCTACCTAACATCATGATGTAGAAGTAGATCAATTGTAGAGAAATGCAATGATCTCCTCCCTAAACTCTCATCCTCTCTTGAGAGCATTAGGCCTACCCTTACTTAGTATGTATCCCTTATTACTATCAATGACCACATCAAGCTTGTGACTCTACAAACTTGTTGGATACATTTGTAGTTTGTTTTGGTTGTTTCTGATTTATTTTATGCCCAATTGAAATGTATTCTAAATAATATATTGTGTAATTTTGGAGTCCCCTTTATTGTAAATAAGACTCATGTTTTGTAAACACTTTTGCCTGCCCCCACCCCATTGGATATGATTCATGCTGAATGTCCATCAGTCAGCGACCCTCCCCTTAGTCAGCTCCTGAACAGTGGGTTAACTGCCTTGTTCAGGGGGCAGAACAACAGATTGCTACCCTCCCCTTAGTCAGCTCCTGAACAGTGGGTTAACTGCCTTGTTCAGGGGGCAGAACAACAGATTGCTAGCCTCCCCTTAGTCAGCTCCTGAACAGTGGGTTAACTGCCTTGTTCAGGGGCAGAACAACAGATTGCTACCCTCCCCTTAGTCAGCTCCTGAACAGTGGGTTAACTGCCTTGTTCAGGGGCAGAACAACAGTCAGCTACCCTCCCCTTAGTCAGCTCCTGAACAGTGGGTTAACTGCCTTGTTCAGGGGCAGAACAACAGATTGCTACCCTCCCCTTAGTCAGCTCCTGAACAGTGGGTTAACTGCCTTGTTCAGGGGCAGAACAACAGATTGCTATCCTCCCCTTAGTCAGCTCCTGAACAGTGGGTTAACTGCCTTGTTCAGGGGCAGAACAACAGATTGCTACCCTCCCCTTAGTCAGCTCCTGAACAGTGGGTTAACTGCCTTGTTCAGGGGCAGAACAACAGATTGCTACCCTCCCCTTAGTCAGCTACCCTCCCCTTAGTCAGCTCCTGAACAGTGGGTTAACTGCCTTGTTCAGGGGCAGAACAACAGATTGCTACCCTCCCCTTAGTCAGCTCCTGAACAGTGGGTTAACTGCCTTGTTCAGGGGCAGAACAACAGATTGCTAGCCTCCCCTAAGCTCAGGACAACATCTGTGGATATCCTTTATATACACGGCTATCTAGAACCTAAAAGGGTTCTTTGGCTCTTTCTGTCCCCACAGGATTGTGGGTGTGTACTGAGCATTAGCCTACAAAATAGGTAATGGAATGATTACAAATCATCAGGACATGATTGTACAGCTATTGGTTTGGTAAATAAGAGTTGATATGTTGGAGTAAAACAGGTCAGGTTTTCAGTGATCAGACAATCTATTCAGTAAAACAAATGTATCAATTCTGATTTGATTTGATGATTTCAGCTCAAACAAATGCTTGGATATGATTCTGAAGACTCAATCAGCAGCATCGAAATAACAGAAGATGAGTATGTGTCAGGAACAGAAAGTGAAAGTGAGAGCAGCTTAGAGAAATGTAATGCATTGAAGGACAAATGCCCCACTAAAGCAAGATTTGCACCTAAATATGGCCATCTTGACAAAAACATGCTTGGATATGATTCTGAAGACTCAATCAGCAGCGTAGAAATAACATCAGATGAATATGTGTCAGGAACAGAAAGGGACAGTGAGAGCAGCGTAGAGCGCTGCACTGTATTGAAGAACAAAGGCCCCACCAAAGCAATATCTGCTCCTAAAGACGCCCAAACAACACCTATTTTTTTTTTTTTTTTTTTTTTTTTTCACCTTTATTTAACCAGGTAGGCTAGTTGAGAACAAGTTCTCATTTGCAACTGCGACCTGGCCAAGATAAAGCATAGCAGTGTGAACAGACAACACAGAGTTACACATGGAGTAAACAATAAACAAGTCAATAACATGGTAGAAAAAAAGAGAATCTATATACAATGTGTGCAAAAGGCATGAGGTAGGCAATAAATCGAGTAATTACAATTTAGCAGATTAACACTGGAGTGATAAATCATCAGATGATCATGTGCAAGAAGAGATACTGGTGTGCAAAAGAGCAGAAAAGTAAATAAATAAAAGCAGTATGGGGGGTGAGGTAGGTAAATTGGGTGGGTAGTTTACAGATGGACTATGTACAGCTGCAGCGATCGGTTAGCTGCTCGGATAGCAGATTTTTAAAGTTGTTGAGGGAGATAAAAGTCTCCAACTTCAGAGATTTTTGCAATTCGTTCCAGTCGCAGGCAGCAGAGAACTGGAAGGAAAGGCGTCCAAATGAGGTTTTAGCTTTAGGGATGATCAGTGAGATACACCTGCTGGAGCGCGTGCTGCGGGTGGGTGTAGCCATCGTGACCAGTGAACTGAGATAAGGCGGCACTTTACCTAGCATAGCCTTGTAGATGACCTGGAGCCAGTGGGTCTGACGACGAACATGTAGCGAGGGCCAGCCGACTAGGGCATACAGGTCGCAGTGGTGGGTCGTATAAGGTGCTTTAGTAACAAAACAGATGGCACTGTGATAAACTGCATCCAGTTTGCTGAGTAGAGTGTTGGAAGCTATTTTGTAGATGACATCGCCGAAGTCGAGGATCGGTAGGATAGTCAGTTTTACTAGGGTAAGTTTGGCGGCGTGAGTGAAGGAGGCTTTGTTGCGGAATAGAAAGCCGATTCTTGATTTGATTTTGGATTGGAGATGTTTGATATGAGTCTGGAAGGAGAGTTTGCAGTCTAGCCAGACACCTAGGTACTTATAGATGTCCACATATTCTAGGTCGGAACCGTCCAGGGTGGTGATGCTAGTCGGGCGTGCGGGTGCAGGCAGCGAACGGTTGAAAAGCATGCATTTGGTTTTACTAGCGTTTAAGAGCAGTTGGAGGCCACGGAAGGAGTGTTGTATGGCATTGAAGCTCGTTTGGAGGTTAGATAGCACAGTGTCCAAGGAAGGGCCGGAAGTATATAGAATGGTGTCGTCTGCGTAGAGGTGGATCAGGGAATCGCCCGCAGCAAGAGCAACATCATTGATGTATACAGAGAAAAGAGTCGGCCCGAGAATTGAACCCTGTGGTACCCCCATAGAGACTGCCAGAGGACCGGACAACATGCCCTCCGATTTGACACACTGAACTCTGTCTGCAAAGTAGTTGGTGAACCAGGCAAGGCAGTCATTAGAAAAACCGAGGCTACTGAGTCTGCCGATAAGAATATGGTGATTGACAGAGTCGAAAGCCTTGGCCAGGTCGATGAAGACGGCTGCACAGTAATGTCTTTTATCGATGGCGGTTATGATATCGTTTAGTACCTTGAGCGTGGCTGAGGTGCACCCGTGACCGGCTCGGATACCGGATTGCACAGCGGAGAAGGTACGGTGGGATTCGAGATGGTCAGTGATCTGTTTGTTGACTTGGCTTTCGAAGACCTTAGATAGGCAGGGCAGGATGGATATAGGTCTGTAACAGTTTGGGTCCAGGGTGTCTCCCCCTTTGAAGAGGGGGATGACCGCGGCAGCTTTCCAATCCTTGGGGATCTCAGATGATACGAAGGAGAGGTTGAACAGGCTGGTAATAGGGGGTGCGACAATGGCGGCGGACAGTTTCAGAAATAGGGGGTCCAGATTGTCAAGCCCAGCTGATTTGTATGGGTCCAGGTTTTCCAGCTCTTTCAGAACATCTGCTATCTGGATTTGGGTAAAGGAGAAGCTGGGGAGGCTTGGGCGAGTAGCAGCGGGGGGGGGCGGGGCTGTTGGCCAAGGTTGGAGTCGCCAGGAGGAAGGCATGGCCAGCCATTGAGAAATGCTTGTTGAAGTCTTCGATTATCACGGATTTATCGGTGGTGACCGTGTTACCTAGCCTCAGTGCAGTGGGCAGCTGGGAGGAGGTGCTCTTGTTCTCCATGGACTTTACAGTATCCCAGAACTTTTTGGAGTTAGAGCTACAGGATGCGAATTTCTGCTTGAAAAAGCTGGCCTTTGCTTTCCTGACTGACTGCGTGTATTGGTTCCTGACTTCCCTGAACAGTTGCATATCGCGGGGGCTCTTCGATGCTATTGCAGTTCGCCACAGGATGTTTTTGTGCTGGTCGAGGGCAGTCAGGTCTGGAGTGAACCAAGGGCTATATCTGTTCTTGGTTCTGCATTTTTTGAACGGAGCATGCTTGTCTAATATGGTGAGGAAGTAACATTTAAAGAATGACCAGGCATCCTCAACTGACGGGATGAGGTCAATATCCTTCCAGGGTACCTGGGCCAGGTCGATTAGAAAGGCCTGCTCGCAGAAGTGTTTTAGGGAGCGTTTGACAGTGATGAGGGGTGGTCGTTTGACCGCGGACCCGTGGCGGATACAGGCAATGAGGCAGTGATCGCTGAGATCTTGATTGAAGACAGCAGAGGTGTATTTGGAGGGCAGGTTGGTCAGGATAATGTCTATTAGGGTGCCCATGTTTACGGATTTAGGGTTGTATCTGGTGGGTTCCTTGATGATTTGTGTGAGATTGAGGGCATCAAGCTTGGATTGTAGGACTGCCGGGGTGTTAAGCATATCCCAGTTTAGGTCACCTAACAGAACAAACTCTGAAGCTAGATGGGGAGCGATCAATTCACAGATGGTGTCCAGGGCACAGCTGGGAGCTGAGGGGGGTCGGTAGCAGGCGGCAACAGTGAGAGACTTATTTCTGGAGAGATTAATTTTTAAAATTAGAAGTTCGAACTGTTTGGGCATAGACCTGGAAAGTATGACAGAACTTTGCAGGCTATCTCTGCAGTAGATTGCAACTCCTCCCCCTTTGGCAGTTCTATCTTGACAGAAAGTGTTATAGTTGGGTATGGAAATCTCAGAATTTTTGGTGGCCTTCCTAAGCCAGGATTCGGACACGGCAAGGACATCAGGATTGGCAGAGTGTGCTAAAGCGGTGAGTAAGGCAAACTTAGGGAGGAGGCTTCTGATGTTGACATGCATGAGGCCAAGGCTTTTTCGATCACAGAAGTCAACAAATGAGGGTGACTGGGGACATGCAGGGCCTGGGTTTACCTCCACATCACCCGAGGAACAGAGGAGTAGTAGGATGAGGGTGCGGCTAAAGGCTATCAAAACTGGTCGCCTAGAGCGTTGGGGACAAAGAATAAAAGGAGCAGATTTATGGGCGTGGTAGAATAGATTCTGGGCATAATGTGCAGACAGGGGTATGGAGGGGCGCGGGTACAGCGGAGGCAAGCCCAGGCACTGGGTGATGATAAGAGAGATTGTATCTCTGGACATGCTGGTCTCAATGGGTGAGGTCACCGCATGTGTGGGGGGTGGGACAAAGGGTGTATCAGAGGTACGGAGAGTGGAACTACAGGGTCCATTGCAAACCAAAACAATGATAATGAAAACTAGCCTGAACAACAGTATGCAAGGCATATTGATATTTGAGAGAGACATACAATAAGGCATAAAGTGATTGCAGGTCTTGATTGGGAGAGCTAGCTAAAACAACAGGTAAGATAACAGCAGCAATAACAGGGTGCTAGTCTAACACAGCAACAACAGGTAAAAATGGCGACGACTAGGCAGAGAGGGTCGGATTAACTACACACAGATCCTGAGTTAAAGCACAGAGCCGACAGATAAAACACAAATAAACAGAATGGAGTACCGTGAATTAATGGACAGTCAAGCATGCATCAGCTATGTAGCCAAGTGATCATAGTGTCCAGGGGGCAGCCGTAGATGGAGCAGGGAGGCCTCCACTAAGCTAGCACGCGGCGTTTAAAGTTAGTAGCCCGGGGGGTGGTCTGCTCAGACGGAGGGGGTCTGCTCAGACGTGGTCGTGTCGACAGAGAATCCAGAGAATCCAAGCCGAATGGCGAAAGAGAGGTTGAGAATTGTAGAATTGTGTTTGCTAACTGGTGCTAGCTTCGTGGCAGTGGCGCTAACTGCGCTAGCTGCAAGCTAGCTGTGAGGATCAGAAGTAGTGGCTCAGGGATTACGGCAGGAATCCGGCGTTGTTGTCGAGAGACAGTCCGATGTTGGTAAATTGGTGAGTAATATCCAGGCTAATAACAGGGCTGGTGTCTGTGCAGAAGGTAAAAGCTACTAGCAGCGGCAAAAAAATGGCTAAATTAGCTTGTAGCTGATTTAGACCAGTTGTGATGGATTGGCAGGGCTCTGTGTCGGCAAAAAAAGGTCCAGTCCAATTGGCAAAAGAGGTATTGTAGCCCAAGAATTCGCTGGTAGACCTCTTCGGCTAGCCGGCAGATGGGCCTAGCTCGAGGCTAGCTCAAGGCTAACTGGTGCTTGCTTCGGGACAGAGGTGTTAGCCAGTAGTAGCCACTCGGTTGCAGCTAGCTAGCTGTGATAATACGGTGTAATTGTCCAGAGCTTGCGTCAGGAATCCGGTGATGTGGTAGAGAAAGAGCAGTCCTATATGCTCTGGGTTGATATCGCGCTTGCAGACTGGCAGGTATTGGCCCGGTATTGAAGCTGGCTGTGTCCGAGTTAAGGGTGAAGACCGCAGCAGTGGCTAACTGACTACTAGCTAGTAGCTAGTTATCTGGCTAGCTTCTGATTGGGGTTACGGTTCTAAAGTATAAAAAAAATAGCAGGTCCGTACCACATTGGGTGAGGCGGAATGTAGGAATGTATATTCAGTTCCTAGATGGAAAGTGAAATTAAAATATATACGAAATGTATACGAAAAATACGAATACTATTTACACGGGACAGACAGGACAAAGACACATCCGACTGCTACGCCATCTTGGATTAAATGTAAGACACATAGAAATACTGAATCTGACACTTCTGGGCCAGAATCCACAAGTTCACTGGAAGTCATGCACGTTACAAAGACAAAAGGTGGACCAACAAGATACACCAAAAAACATGACTGTCTCTTCTGTGAGAAACCACAATCAACAATCACCCTAACCCTAACCCTAACCCTAACCCTAACCCTAACCCTAACCCATCTAGAAATGATTCATAAAGGTGAAACTGAATTCGCAAAAGCCCTTTCTTTCTCAAAGAATTCCAAAGAGGGAACTGACTGACCATACTGAGACAACGAGGGGATAGAGCACACAAACATCAAAGTCATAAGAGAAGGAGAAGGTGTTATAGCTCCTTGCAAACAAACCAGTCATTAGAGAAGGTGTTATAGTAACAAACCAGTTCCCCAAATGTATATCTCAAAGATGTATTGTACTGTGCAAACTGCCAAGGACTCTTTAAAATAACATTCCTATGGAAACACATGAAAAGGTGCAGACGGAGTGGTATACGACTGAAACCTGGTAAAACACCAGGCTATTTGTGTCTATGTACAACCTGTTCCAGATGGGATAATCAAGGGACTGAAACCTGGTAAAACACCAGGCTATTTGTGTCCATGTACAACCTGCTCCAGATGGGATAATCAAGGGACTGAAACCTGGTAAAACACCAGGCTATTTGTGTCTATGTACAACCTGTTCCAGATGGGATAATCAAGGGACTGAAACCTGGTAAAACACCAGGCTATTTGTGTCCATGTACAACCTGCTCCAGATGGGATAATCAAGGGACTGAAACCTGGTAAAACACCAGGCTATTTGTGTCTATGTACAACCTGTTCCAGATGGGATAATCAAGGGACTGAAACCTGGTAAAACACCAGGCTATTTGTGTCCATGTACAACCTGCTCCAGATGGGATAATCAAGGGACTGAAACCTGGTAAAACACCAGGCTATTTGTGTCCATGTACAACCTGCTCCAGATGGGATAATCAAGGGACTGAAACCTGGTAAAACACCAGGCTATTTGTGTCCATGTACAACCTGCTCCAGATGGGATAATCAAGGGACTGAAACCTGGTAAAACACCAGGCTATTTGTGTCCATGTACAACCTGCTCCAGATGGGATAATCAAGGGACTGAAACCTGGTAAAACACCAGGCTATTTGTGTCCATGTACAACCTGCTCCAGATGGGATAATCAAGGGACTGAAACCTGGTAAAACACCAGGCTATTTGTGTCTATGTACAACCTGTTCCAGATGGGATAATCAAGGGACTGAAACCTGGTAAAACGCCAGGCTATTTGTGTCTATGTACAACCTGTTCCAGATGGGATAATCAAGGGACTGAAACCTGGTAAAACACCAGGCTATTTGTGTCTATGTACAACCTGTTCCAGATGGGATAATCAAGGGACTGAAACCTGGTAAAACACCAGGCTATTTGTGTCCATGTACAACCTGCTCCAGATGGGATAATCAAGGGACTGAAACCTGGTAAAACACCAGGCTATTTGTGTCCATGTACAACCTGCTCCAGATGGGATAATCAAGGGACTGAAACCTGGTAAAACACCAGGCTATTTGTGTCTATGTACAACCTGTTCCAGATGGGATAATCAAGGGACTGAAACCTGGTAAAACACCAGGCTATTTGTGTCTATGTACAACCTGTTCCAGATGGGATAATCAAGGGACTGAAACCTGGTAAAACACCAGGCTATTTGTGTCCATGTACAACCTGCTCCAGATGGGATAATCAAGGGACTGAAACCTGGTAAAACACCAGGCTATTTGTGTCCATGTACAACCTGCTCCAGATGGGATAATCAAGGGACTGAAACCTGGTAAAACACCAGGCTATTTGTGTCTATGCACAACCTGTTCAGATGGGATAATCAAGGGACTGTGGAAACTCGTCAATGATGTGACACAAGACGAGGTGGTAGATGTCATAAACGGCTATTGGCTAATGGCTAACAACTGCGTCAACCATAAACTAAAAGTACAGCTATCAATCTTGTAAACAAATTATAGAGTTCAAAAACAGATAGCTTTTTATAAATAATGTTTTGTTGCATTTAACTGCCAAAAATGCCTTTATAAAAAACATTTTCTTAGTAGGTGACGTCAGAGGTCACCATGTGGTAGAAGTGGGAGCTCAGGATGATGAGTTTAGTAATTACCAGTTAGAGGTCACCATGTGGTAGAAGTGGGAGCTCAGGATGATGAGTTTAGTAATTACCAGTTAGAGGTCACCATGTGGTAGAAGTGGGAGCTCAGGATGATGAGTTTAGTAATTACCAGTTAGAGGTCACCATGTGGTAGAAGTGGGAGCTCAGGATGATGAGTTTAGTAATTACCAGTTAGAGGTCACCATGTGGTAGAAGTGGGAGCTCAGGATGATGAGTTTAGTAATTACCAGTCAGAGGTCACCATGTGGTAGAAGTGGGAGCTCAGGATGATGAGTTTCCCACTAGTAATTACCAGTCAGAGGTCACCATGTGGTAGAAGTGGGAGCTCAGGATGATGAGTTTAGTAATTACCAGTCAGAGGTCACCATGTGGTAGAAGTGGGAGCTCAGGATGATGAGTTTAGTAATTACCAGTTAGAGGTCACCATGTGGTAGAAGTGGGAGCTCAGGATGATGAGTTTAGTAATTACCAGTTAGAGGTCACCATGTGGTAGAAGTGGGAGCTCAGGATGATGAGTTTAGTAATTACCAGTTAGAGGTCACCATGTGGTAGAAGTGGGAGCTCAGGATGATGAGTTTAGTAATTACCAGTTAGAGGTCACCATGTGGTAGAAGTGGGAGCTCAGGATGATGAGTTTAGTAATTACCAGTTAGAGGTCACCATGTGGTAGAAGTGGGAGCTCAGGATGATGAGTTTAGTAATTACCAGTCAGAGGTCACCATGTGGTAGAAGTGGGAGCTCAGGATGATGAGTTTCCCACTAGTAATTACCAGTCAGAGGTCACCATGTGGTAGAAGTGGGAGCTCAGGATGATGAGTTTAGTAATTACCAGTCAGAGGTCACCATGTGGTAGAAGTGGGAGCTCAGGATGATGAGTTTCCCACTAGTAATTACCAGTCAGAGGTCACCATGTGGTAGAAGTGGGAGCTCAGGATGATGAGTTTAGTAATTACCAGTCAGAGGTCACCATGTGGTAGAAGTGGGAGCTCAGGATGATGAGTTTAGTAATTACCAGTCAGAGGTCACCATGTGGTAGAAGTGGGAGCTCAGGATGATGAGTTTAGTAATTACCAGTCAGAGGTCACCATGTGGTAGAAGTGGGAGCTCAGGATGATGAGTTTAGTAATTACCAGTCAGAGGTCACCATGTGGTAGAAGTGGGAGCTCAGGATGATGAGTTTAGTAATTACCAGTCAGAGGTCACCATGTGGTAGAAGTGGGAGCTCAGGATGATGAGTTTCCCACTAGTAATTACCAGTCAGAGGTCACCATGTGGTAGAAGTGGGAGCTCAGGATGATGAGTTTAGTAATTACCAGTCAGAGGTCACCATGTGGTAGAAGTGGGAGCTCAGGATGATGAGTTTAGTAATTACCAGTTAGAGGTCACCATGTGGTAGAAGTGGGAGCTCAGGATGATGAGTTTAGTAATTACCAGTCAGAGGTCACCATGTGGTAGAAGTGGGAGCTCAGGATGATGAGTTTAGTAATTACCAGTTAGAGGTCACCATGTGGTAGAAGTGGGAGCTCAGGATGATGAGTTTAGTAATTACCAGTCAGAGGTCACCATGTGGTAGAAGTGGGAGCTCAGGATGATGAGTTTAGTAATTACCAGTCAGAGGTCACCATGTGGTAGAAGTGGGAGCTCAGGATGATGAGTTTAGTAATTACCAGTTAGAGGTCACCATGTGGTAGAAGTGGGAGCTCAGGATGATGAGTTTAGTAATTACCAGTTAGAGGTCACCATGTGGTAGAAGTGGGAGCTCAGGATGATGAGTTTAGTAATTACCAGTCAGAGGTCACCATGTGGTAGAAGTGGGAGCTCAGGATGATGAGTTTAGTAATTACCAGTCAGAGGTCACCATGTGGTAGAAGTGGGAGCTCAGGATGATGAGTTTAGTAATTACCAGTTAGAGGTCACCATGTGGTAGAAGTGGGAGCTCAGGATGATGAGTTTAGTAATTACCAGTTAGAGGTCACCATGTGGTAGAAGTGGGAGCTCAGGATGATGAGTTTAGTAATTACCAGTTAGAGGTCACCATGTGGTAGAAGTGGGAGCTCAGGATGATGAGTTTAGTAATTACCAGTCAGAGGTCACCATGTGGTAGAAGTGGGAGCTCAGGATGATGAGTTTCCCACTAGTAATTACCAGTCAGAGGTCACCATGTGGTAGAAGTGGGAGCTCAGGATGATGAGTTTAGTAATTACCAGTCAGAGGTCACCATGTGGTAGAAGTGGGAGCTCAGGATGATGAGTTTAGTAATTACCAGTTAGAGGTCACCATGTGGTAGAAGTGGGAGCTCAGGATGATGAGTTTAGTAATTACCAGTTAGAGGTCACCATGTGGTAGAAGTGGGAGCTCAGGATGATGAGTTTAGTAATTACCAGTTAGAGGTCACCATGTGGTAGAAGTGGGAGCTCAGGATGATGAGTTTAGTAATTACCAGTTAGAGGTCACCATGTGGTAGAAGTGGGAGCTCAGGATGATGAGTTTAGTAATTACCAGTTAGAGGTCACCATGTGGTAGAAGTGGGAGCTCAGGATGATGAGTTTAGTAATTACCAGTCAGAGGTCACCATGTGGTAGAAGTGGGAGCTCAGGATGATGAGTTTCCCACTAGTAATTACCAGTCAGAGGTCACCATGTGGTAGAAGTGGGAGCTCAGGATGATGAGTTTAGTAATTACCAGTCAGAGGTCACCATGTGGTAGAAGTGGGAGCTCAGGATGATGAGTTTCCCACTAGTAATTACCAGTCAGAGGTCACCATGTGGTAGAAGTGGGAGCTCAGGATGATGAGTTTAGTAATTACCAGTCAGAGGTCACCATGTGGTAGAAGTGGGAGCTCAGGATGATGAGTTTAGTAATTACCAGTCAGAGGTCACCATGTGGTAGAAGTGGGAGCTCAGGATGATGAGTTTAGTAATTACCAGTCAGAGGTCACCATGTGGTAGAAGTGGGAGCTCAGGATGATGAGTTTAGTAATTACCAGTCAGAGGTCACCATGTGGTAGAAGTGGGAGCTCAGGATGATGAGTTTAGTAATTACCAGTCAGAGGTCACCATGTGGTAGAAGTGGGAGCTCAGGATGATGAGTTTCCCACTAGTAATTACCAGTCAGAGGTCACCATGTGGTAGAAGTGGGAGCTCAGGATGATGAGTTTAGTAATTACCAGTCAGAGGTCACCATGTGGTAGAAGTGGGAGCTCAGGATGATGAGTTTAGTAATTACCAGTTAGAGGTCACCATGTGGTAGAAGTGGGAGCTCAGGATGATGAGTTTAGTAATTACCAGTCAGAGGTCACCATGTGGTAGAAGTGGGAGCTCAGGATGATGAGTTTAGTAATTACCAGTTAGAGGTCACCATGTGGTAGAAGTGGGAGCTCAGGATGATGAGTTTAGTAATTACCAGTCAGAGGTCACCATGTGGTAGAAGTGGGAGCTCAGGATGATGAGTTTAGTAATTACCAGTCAGAGGTCACCATGTGGTAGAAGTGGGAGCTCAGGATGATGAGTTTAGTAATTACCAGTTAGAGGTCACCATGTGGTAGAAGTGGGAGCTCAGGATGATGAGTTTAGTAATTACCAGTTAGAGGTCACCATGTGGTAGAAGTGGGAGCTCAGGATGATGAGTTTAGTAATTACCAGTCAGAGGTCACCATGTGGTAGAAGTGGGAGCTCAGGATGATGAGTTTAGTAATTACCAGTCAGAGGTCACCATGTGGTAGAAGTGGGAGCTCAGGATGATGAGTTTAGTAATTACCAGTTAGAGGTCACCATGTGGTAGAAGTGGGAGCTCAGGATGATGAGTTTAGTAATTACCAGTTAGAGGTCACCATGTGGTAGAAGTGGGAGCTCAGGATGATGAGTTTAGTAATTACCAGTTAGAGGTCACCATGTGGTAGAAGTGGGAGCTCAGGATGATGAGTTTAGTAATTACCAGTCAGAGGTCACCATGTGGTAGAAGTGGGAGCTCAGGATGATGAGTTTAGTAATTACCAGTTAGAGGTCACCATGTGGTAGAAGTGGGAGCTCAGGATGATGAGTTTAGTAATTACCAGTCAGAGGTCACCATGTGGTAGAAGTGGTAGCTCAGGATGATGAGTTTAGTAATTACCAGTTAGAGGTCACCATGTGGTAGAAGTGGGAGCTCAGGATGATGAGTTTAGTAATTACCAGTTAGAGGTCACCATGTGGTAGAAGTGGGAGCTCAGGATGATGAGTTTAGTAATTACCAGTTAGAGGTCACCATGTGGTAGAAGTGGGAGCTCAGGATGATGAGTTTAGTAATTACCAGTTAGAGGTCACCATGTGGTAGAAGTGGGAGCTCAGGATGATGAGTTTAGTAATTACCAGTCAGAGGTCACCATGTGGTAGAAGTGGGAGCTCAGGATGATGAGTTTAGTAATTACCAGTTAGAGGTCACCATGTGGTAGAAGTGGGAGCTCAGGATGATGAGTTTAGTAATTACCAGTTAGAGGTCACCATGTGGTAGAAGTGGGAGCTCAGGATGATGAGTTTAGTAATTACCAGTTAGAGGTCACCATGTGGTAGAAGTGGGAGCTCAGGATGATGAGTTTAGTAATTACCAGTTAGAGGTCACCATGTGGTAGAAGTGGGAGCTCAGGATGATGAGTTTAGTAATTACCAGTTAGAGGTCACCATGTGGTAGAAGTGGGAGCTCAGGATGATGAGTTTAGTAATTACCAGTCAGAGGTCACCATGTGGTAGAAGTGGGAGCTCAGGATGATGAGTTTCCCACTAGTAATTACCAGTCAGAGGTCACCATGTGGTAGAAGTGGGAGCTCAGGATGATGAGTTTAGTAATTACCAGTCAGAGGTCACCATGTGGTAGAAGTGGGAGCTCAGGATGATGAGTTTCCCACTAGTAATTACCAGTCAGAGGTCACCATGTGGTAGAAGTGGGAGCTCAGGATGATGAGTTTAGTAATTACCAGTCAGAGGTCACCATGTGGTAGAAGTGGGAGCTCAGGATGATGAGTTTAGTAATTACCAGTCAGAGGTCACCATGTGGTAGAAGTGGGAGCTCAGGATGATGAGTTTAGTAATTACCAGTCAGAGGTCACCATGTGGTAGAAGTGGGAGCTCAGGATGATGAGTTTAGTAATTACCAGTCAGAGGTCACCATGTGGTAGAAGTGGGAGCTCAGGATGATGAGTTTAGTAATTACCAGTCAGAGGTCACCATGTGGTAGAAGTGGGAGCTCAGGATGATGAGTTTCCCACTAGTAATTACCAGTCAGAGGTCACCATGTGGTAGAAGTGGGAGCTCAGGATGATGAGTTTAGTAATTACCAGTCAGAGGTCACCATGTGGTAGAAGTGGGAGCTCAGGATGATGAGTTTAGTAATTACCAGTTAGAGGTCACCATGTGGTAGAAGTGGGAGCTCAGGATGATGAGTTTAGTAATTACCAGTCAGAGGTCACCATGTGGTAGAAGTGGGAGCTCAGGATGATGAGTTTAGTAATTACCAGTTAGAGTTCACCATGTGGTAGAAGTGGGAGCTCAGGATGATGAGTTTAGTAATTACCAGTCAGAGGTCACCATGTGGTAGAAGTGGGAGCTCAGGATGATGAGTTTAGTAATTACCAGTCAGAGGTCACCATGTGGTAGAAGTGGGAGCTCAGGATGATGAGTTTAGTAATTACCAGTTAGAGGTCACCATGTGGTAGAAGTGGGAGCTCAGGATGATGAGTTTAGTAATTACCAGTTAGAGGTCACCATGTGGTAGAAGTGGGAGCTCAGGATGATGAGTTTAGTAATTACCAGTTAGAGGTCACCATGTGGTAGAAGTGGGAGCTCAGGATGATGAGTTTAGTAATTACCAGTCAGAGGTCACCATGTGGTAGAAGTGGGAGCTCAGGATGATGAGTTTAGTAATTACCAGTCAGAGGTCACCATGTGGTAGAAGTGGGAGCTCAGGATGATGAGTTTAGTAATTACCAGTTAGAGGTCACCATGTGGTAGAAGTGGGAGCTCAGGATGATGAGTTTAGTAATTACCAGTTAGAGGTCACCATGTGGTAGAAGTGGGAGCTCAGGATGATGAGTTTAGTAATTACCAGTTAGAGGTCACCATGTGGTAGAAGTGGGAGCTCAGGATGATGAGTTTAGTAATTACCAGTCAGAGGTCACCATGTGGTAGAAGTGGGAGCTCAGGATGATGAGTTTAGTAATTACCAGTTAGAGGTCACCATGTGGTAGAAGTGGGAGCTCAGGATGATGAGTTTAGTAATTACCAGTCAGAGGTCACCATGTGGTAGAAGTGGTAGCTCAGGATGATGAGTTTAGTAATTACCAGTTAGAGGTCACCATGTGGTAGAAGTGGGAGCTCAGGATGATGAGTTTAGTAATTACCAGTTAGAGGTCACCATGTGGTAGAAGTGGGAGCTCAGGATGATGAGTTTAGTAATTACCAGTTAGAGGTCACCATGTGGTAGAAGTGGGAGCTCAGGATGATGAGTTTAGTAATTACCAGTTAGAGGTCACCATGTGGTAGAAGTGGGAGCTCAGGATGATGAGTTTAGTAATTACCAGTTAGAGGTCACCATGTGGTAGAAGTGGGAGCTCAGGATGATGAGT
This sequence comes from Salvelinus namaycush, assembly GCF_016432855.1. Taxonomy (NCBI): domain Eukaryota; kingdom Metazoa; phylum Chordata; class Actinopteri; order Salmoniformes; family Salmonidae; genus Salvelinus; species Salvelinus namaycush. Next base: position 62,815 of record NW_024057869.1, read on the forward strand.
TTAGTAATTACCAGTTAGAGGTCACCATGTGGTAGAAGTGGGAGCTCAGGATGATGAGTTTAGTAATTACCAGTTAGAGGTCACCATGTGGTAGAAGTGGGAGCTCAGGATGATGAGTTTAGTAATTACCAGTTAGAGGTCACCATGTGGTAGAAGTGGGAGCTCAGGATGATGAGTTTAGTAATTACCAGTCAGAGGTCACCATGTGGTAGAAGTGGGAGCTCAGGATGATGAGTTTCCCACTAGTAATTACCAGTCAGAGGTCACCATGTGGTAGAAGTGGGAGCTCAGGATGATTAGTTTAGTAATGACCAGTGAGAGGTCACCATGTGGTAGAAGTGGGAGCTCAGGATGATGAGTTTAGTAATTACCACTTAGAGGTCACCATGTGGTAGAAGTGGGAGCTCAGGATGATGAGTTTAGTAATTACCAGTTAGAGGTCACCATGTGGTAGAAGTGGGAGCTCAGGATGATGAGTTTAGTAATTACCAGTTAGAGGTCACCATGTGGTAGAAGTGGGAGCTCAGGATGATGAGTTTAGTAATTACCAGTTAGAGGTCACCATGTGGTAGAAGTGGGAGCTCAGGATGATGAGTTTAGTAATTACCAGTTAGAGGTCACCATGTGGTAGAAGTGGGAGCTCAGGATGATGAGTTTAGTAATTACCAGTCAGAGGTCACCATGTGGTAGAAGTGGGAGCTCAGGATGATGAGTTTCTCACTAGTAATTACCAGTTAGAGGGCCTTTTCAAGTGGATTTTTCCCAGTGTTATGTAATAAATTGCTACTTCCCACTTGGTAACAAATGCACCATGTTATTGCCTCCTTCAGTGCCTCATAAATGAGGCTTGTCTGTAGCACGGTACATCTCCCACTCCGGGGTCATGTGAAAGCCTTGCCCCCACTAAGCCATGTGTCCTAAATCATTTCCCAGTGTGTCTTGACTTTTCTAGTGAACTGTAGCATTACCACCCATGACTGTATTTGTTAGTGACAGAGACAGTTGTTGAATTCGTTCATTTTCAGGACTGTGGCCTTAACCAAGTTAGTTCCTAGGCATGTAGTATATTCAAAGTATTTGACAATACATTGCATATCTCTGAATGTACATTTGATATTTTTGTACTCCAGGGAACTATACTGTACCCTTATTTCTACGTGTCTGTATGCCTGTCCTCCCGTCTGTCCCTCTTCCTGCCTGTCCGCCCCCGTTTGTTTGATTTTGTCAATTAAAAAATCTGACCATCAAAAATCTGACCTCCTCCTTCCCTGACTTTTCCAGAATGTTTGTATTTTACACTGTTCATTTGTCAGAATTTTGAAATCTCAAGCAAAAGTATTTAGAGCCTTTTTCACACTTAAAACTTAATCCGCCGAGACAATGTGCTGTAGGAAGTTGGTACCCAGCCAGGTGCTGATGCAACTCTCCTGACTGAGTGACAAACTGAATCCGCCAAGACAATGTGCTGTAGGAAGTTGGTACCCAGCCAGGTGCTGATGCAACTCTCCTGACTGAGTGACAAACTGAATCCACCAAGACAATGTGCTGTAGGAAGTTGGTACCCAGCCAGGTGCTGATGCAACTCTCCTGACTGAGTGACAAACTGAATCCGCCAAGACAATGTGCTGTAGGAAGTTGGTACCCAGCCAGGTGCTGATGCAACTCTCCTGACTGAGTGACAAACTGAATCCGCTGAGACAATGTGCTGTAGGAAGTTGGTACCCAGCCAGGTGCTGATGCAACTCTCCTGACTGAGTGACAAACTGAATCCACCAAGACAATGTGCTGTAGGAAGTTGGTACCCAGCCAGGTGCTGATGCAACTCTCCTGACTGAGTGATGAATGGGAGATAATTGTGCACCTTCACAATTCCATTTAAATGAGGCCTGAGTGATTAGGAGGGTGAAGAGGTTGAATTCATTTGATCAATAGTGTATTGATGAGTTTGTTTGCCTATTTATCAGCAGCAAATCATTTGACCGCATGACTTGTGGGTTGATACCATTACTTTTACATTTTACTTTGTAAAAAACAGTTATGGGACTGTTTTATTTACTACAACTCTCTTTAATATTTATCACATTTATTGTAAATAAGAACATTTTAAATGTTGCACTAGGCCTTCTAAATAATTCATATTGGGCGGGAAACAATCGATGCCAGACAACCTGATCAGCTGATTGAAACGACACCTGAAACGATACCACATGTTCACACATAAGAGTTAGCCTATAGACACGTTTACATTGGCAGTCGGATGAGTGACAATATATTAGGCCTATTATTTGTCAAATTGTACATGAAGAGATGGGCGCATCGCTTTATCAAATCCGCCACATGCAGGTAAAACATTGTGATTTCTATATAGTATCTGAAAAAGCATATTCTGCACTTTTTATGACACTTACCTTTGATAAATAACTGAATTCAAGAGGTGCAGCTCTTTTTTTCAAATGTAACTTTTTCCAAGAATATTCGTGCTGTCCCTGCATTCAGCTCATGACCACTCGGCAGCATAGCTCTGGCTACTAAGCAAAAACTAGTAACATAATAAACGTAACATTAAAATATGCTATTCTGTTGTTAATTGATGAATGGGCGCCAGCAACCAGAAACATACGAATAATGGTGCATGTGATTTCAGTTAAGTTTTTGTTTGCGCCAAGGTCGAAACCAAGTACTTGCTCAATGTCTTTCCCTATCTGGTGAAAGATGAAACCAGGCCAGCGGGTCAGAGACTGGTGTTGAAACCAAGTACTTGCTCAATGTCTTTCCCTATCTGGTGAAAGATGAAACCAGGCCAGCGGGTCAGAGACTGGTGTTGAAACCAAGTACTTGCTCAATGTCTTTCCCTATCTGGTGAAAGATGAAACCAGGCCAGCGGGTCAGAGACTGGTGTTGAAACCAAGTACTTGCTCAATGGCTTTCCGTATCTGGTGAAAGATGAAACCAGGCCAGCGGGTGAGATACTAGTGTTGAAACTCGTGGACAAAGGCAGGAATATGACCATGGTCAACTTCTTCACATTAATTACCCCTGGCAGACTTGTTGACTGCAAAGAAGACGAACGTTCTCGGAATAGTGAACAAATAAAGGCGGGAGCCTTTATTTTAAACCATAAAAATAAGACATAATGTCAAGTTGGCAGGTGCACAGGAAACAAGGCCCATAAACTTTGCAGTGCAACTGATTTGTTTTTGGGGCTTGTTCACACAAATCCCCGAAGCTGACTGTGGACCCGAAACTTAAAGAGAAAAACTGATTGATTCATGTGTAAAGGCATGGGTATAAGGGCACAATAGTGTCTGATTCAATCAGCAACTGATCTACATTAGAATCCATTCTCTAGTGGGTTCTGATATGCTGAAAGACCATTCAAACTGATCTAGATTAGAATCCATTCTCTAGTGGTTCTGATATGCTGAAAGGCCATTCAAACTGATCTAGATTAGAATCCATTCTCTAGAGGTTCTGATATGCTGAAAGACCATTCAAACTGATCTAGATTAGAATCCATTCTCTAGTGGTTCTGATATGCTGAAAGGCAATTCAAACTGATCTAGATTAGAATCCATTCTCTAGTGGTTCTGATATGCTGAAAGGCCATTCAAACTGATCTAGATTAGAATCCATTCTCTAGTGGTTCTGATATGCTGAAAGGCCATTCAAACTGATCTACATTAGAATCCATTCTCTAGTGGGTTCTGATATGCTGAAAGGCCATTCAAACTGATCTACATTAGAATCCATTCTCTAGTGGTTCTGATATGCTGAAAGGCCATTCAAACTGATCTAGAATAGAATCCATTCTCTAGTGGGTTCTGATATGCTGAAAGGCCATTCAAACTGATCTAGATTAGAATCCATTCTCTAGTGGGTTCTGATATGCTGAAAGGCAACTCAAACTGATCTAGATTAGAATCCATTCTCTAGTGGTTCTGATATGCTGAAAGGCCATTCAAACTGATCTAGATTAGAATCCATTCTCTAATGGGTTCTGATATGCTGAAAGGCCATTCAAACTGATCTAGATTAGAATCCATTCTCTAGTGGTTCTGATATGGTGAAAGGCCATTCAAACTGATCTACATTAGAATCCATTCTCTAGTGGTTCTGATATGCTGAAAGGCCATTCAAACTGATCTACATTAGAATCCATTCTCTAGTGGGTTCTGATATGCTGAAAGGCCATTCAAACTGATCTAGATTAGAATCCATTCTCTAGTGGTTCTGATATGCTGAAAGGCCATTCAAACTGATCTAGATTAGAATCCATTCTCTAGTGGGTTCTGATATGCTGAAAGGCCATTCAAACTGATCTAGATTAGAATCCATTCTCTAGTGGTTCTGATATGCTGAAAGGCCATTCAAACTGATCTAGATTAGAATCCATTCTCTAGTGGGTTCTGATATGCTGAAAGGCCATTCAAACTGATCTAGAATAGAATCCATTCTCTAGTGGGTTCTGATATGCTGAAAGACCATTCAAACTGATCTAGATTAGAATCCATTCTCTAGTGGGTTCTGATATGCTGAAAGGCCATTCAAACTGATCTAGAATAGAATCCATTCTCTAGTGGGTTCTGATATGCTGAAAGGCCATTCAAACTGATCTAGATTAGAATCCATTCTCTAGTGGGTTCTGATATGCTGAAAGGCCATTCAAACTGATCTAGATTAGAATCCATTCTCTAGTGGTTCTGATATGCTGAAAGGCCATTCAAACTGATCTAGATTAGAATCCATTCTCTCGTGGTTCTGATATGCTGAAAGGCCATTCAAACTGATCTAGATTAGAATCCATTCTCTAGTGGGTTCTGATATGCTGAAAGGCCATTCAAACTGATCTAGATTAGAATCCATTCTCTAGTGGGTTCTGATATGCTGAAAGGCCATTCAAACTGATCTAGATTAGAATCCATTCTCTCGTGGTTCTGATATGCTGAAAGGCCATTCAAACTGATCTAGATTAGAATCCATTCTCTAGTGGTTCTGATATGCTGAAAGGCCATTCAAACTGATCTAGATTAGAATCCATTCTCTCGTGGTTCTGATATGCTGAAAGGCCATTCAAACTGATCTAGATTAGAATCCATTCTCTAGTGGGTTCTGATATGCTGAAAGGCCATTCAAACTGATCTAGATTAGAATCCATTCTCTAGTGGTTCTGATATGCTGAAAGGCCATTCAAACTGATCTAGATTAGAATCCATTCTCTAGTGGTTCTGATATGCTGAAAGGCCATTCAAACTGATCTAGATTAGAATCCATTCTCTAGTGGGTTCTGATATGCTGAAAGGCCATTCAAACTGATCTAGATTAGAATCCATTCTCTAGTGGATTCTGATATGCTGAAAGGCCATTCAAACTGATCTAGATTAGAATCCATTCTCTAGTGGTTCTGATATGCTGAAAGGCCATTCAAACTGATCTAGATTAGAATCCATTCTCTAGTGGTTCTGATATGCTGAAAGGCCATTCAAATTGATCTAGATTAGAATCCACTCTCTAGTGGGTTCTGATATGCTGAAAGGCCATTCAAACTGATCTAGATTAGAATCCATTCTCTAGTGGGTTCTGATATGCTGAAAGGCCATTCAAATTGATCTAGATTAGAATCCACTCTCTAGTGGGTTCTGATATGCTGAAAGGCCATTCAAACTGATCTAGATTAGAATCCATTCTCTAGTGGGTTCTGATATGCTGAAAGGCCATTCAAACTGATCTAGATTAGAATCCATTCTCTAGTGGTTCTGATGTGCTGAAAGGCCATTCAAACTGATCTAGATTAGAATCCATTCTCTAGTGGTTCTGATATGCTGAAAGGCCATTCAAACTGATCTAGATTAGAATCCATTCTCTAGTGGGTTCTGATATGCTGAAAGGCCATTCAAACTGATCTAGATTAGAATCCATTCTCTATTGGGTTCTGATATGCTGAAAGGCCATTCAAACTGATCTAGATTAGAATCCATTCTCTAGTGGTTCTGATATGCTGAAAGGCCATTCAAACTGATCTAGATTAGAATCCATTCTCTAGTGGTTCTGATATGCTGAAAGGCCATTCAAACTGATCTAGATTAGAATCCATTCTCTAGTGGTTCTGATATGCTGAAAGGCCATTCAAACTGATCTAGATTAGAATCCATTCTCTAGTGGGTTCTGATATGCTGAAAGGCCATTCAAATTGATCTAGATTAGAATCCACTCTCTAGTGGGTTCTGATATGCTGAAAGGCCATTCAAACTGATCTAGATTAGAATCCATTCTCTAGTGGGTTCTGATATGCTGAAAGACAATTCAAACTGATCTAGATTAGAATCCATTCTCTAGTGGGTTCTGATATGCTGAAAGGCCATTCAAACTGATCTAGATTAGAATCCATTCTCTAGTGGTTCTGATATGCTGAAAGGCCATTCAAACTGATCTAGATTATAATCCATTTTCTAGTGGTTCTGATATGCTGAAAGGCCATTCAAACTGATCTAGATTAGAATCCATTCTCTAGTGGGTTCTGATATGCTGAAAGGCCATTCAAACTGATCTAGATTAGAATCCATTCTCTAGTGGGTTCTGATATGCTGAAAGGCCATTCAAACTGATCTAGATTAGAATCCATTCTCTAGTGGTTCTGATATGCTGAAAGGCCATTCAAACTGATCTAGATTAGAATCCATTCTCTAGTGGGTTCTGATATGCTGAAAGGCCATTCAAACTGATCTAGATTAGAATCCATTCTCTAGTGGGTTCTGATATGCTGAAAGGCCATTCAAACTGATCTAGATTAGAATCCATTCTCTAGTGGGTTCTGATATGCTGAAAGGCCATTCAAACTGATCTAGATTAGAATCCATTCTCTAGTGGGTTCTGATATGCTGAAAGGCCATTCAAACTGATCTAGATTAGAATCCATTCTCTACTGGTTCTGATATGCTGAAAGGCCATTTAAACTGATCTAGATTAGAATCCATTCTCTAGTGGTTCTGATTTGCTGAAAGGCCATTCAAACTGATCTAGATTAGAATCCATTCTCTAGTGGGTTCTGATATGCTGAAAGGCCATTCAAACTGATCTAGATTAGAATCCATTCTCTAGTGGGTTCTGATATGCTGAAAGGCCATTCAATCTGATCTAGATTAGAATCCATTCTCTAGTGGGTTCTGATATGCTGAAAGGCCATTCAAACTGATCTAGATTAGAATCCATTCTCTAGTGGGTTCTGATATGCTGAAAGGCCATTCAAATTGATCTAGATTAGAATCCACTCTCTAGTGGGTTCTGATATGCTGAAAGGCCATTCAAACTGATCTAGATTAGAATCCATTCTCTAGTGGGTTCTGATATGCTGAAAGGCCATTCAAACTGATCTAGATTAGAATCCATTCTCTAGTGGTTCTGATGTGCTGAAAGGCCATTCAAACTGATCTAGATTAGAATCCATTCTCTAGTGGTTCTGATATGCTGAAAGGCCATTCAAACTGATCTAGATTAGAATCCATTCTCTAGTGGGTTCTGATATGCTGAAAGGCCATTCAAACTGATCTAGATTAGAATCCATTCTCTATTGGGTTCTGATATGCTGAAAGGCCATTCAAACTGATCTAGATTAGAATCCATTCTCTAGTGGTTCTGATATGCTGAAAGGCCATTCAAACTGATCTAGATTAGAATCCATTCTCTAGTGGTTCTGATATGCTGAAAGGCCATTCAAACTGATCTAGATTAGAATCCATTCTCTAGTGGTTCTGATATGCTGAAAGGCCATTCAAACTGATCTAGATTAGAATCCATTCTCTAGTGGTTCTGATATGCTGAAAGGCCATTCAAACTGATCTAGATTAGAATCCATTCTCTAGTGGTTCTGATATGCTGAAAGGCCATTCAAACTGATCTAGATTAGAATCCATTCTCTAGTGGGTTCTGATATGCTGAAAGGCCATTCAAATTGATCTAGATTAGAATCCACTCTCTAGTGGGTTCTGATATGCTGAAAGGCCATTCAAACTGATCTAGATTAGAATCCATTCTCTAGTGGGTTCTGATATGCTGAAAGACAATTCAAACTGATCTAGATTAGAATCCATTCTCTAGTGGGTTCTGATATGCTGAAAGGCCATTCAAACTGATCTAGATTAGAATCCATTCTCTAGTGGTTCTGATATGCTGAAAGGCCATTCAAACTGATCTAGATTATAATCCATTTTCTAGTGGTTCTGATATGCTGAAAGGCCATTCAAACTGATCTAGATTAGAATCCATTCTCTAGTGGGTTCTGATATGCTGAAAGGCCATTCAAACTGATCTAGATTAGAATCCATTCTCTAGTGGGTTCTGATATGCTGAAAGGCCATTCAAACTGATCTAGATTAGAATCCATTCTCTAGTGGTTCTGATATGCTGAAAGGCCATTCAAACTGATCTAGATTAGAATCCATTCTCTAGTGGGTTCTGATATGCTGAAAGGCCATTCAAACTGATCTAGATTAGAATCCATTCTCTAGTGGGTTCTGATATGCTGAAAGGCCATTCAAACTGATCTAGATTAGAATCCATTCTCTAGTGGGTTCTGATATGCTGAAAGGCCATTCAAACTGATCTAGATTAGAATCCATTCTCTAGTGGGTTCTGATATGCTGAAAGGCCATTCAAACTGATCTAGATTAGAATCCATTCTCTACTGGTTCTGATATGCTGAAAGGCCATTTAAACTGATCTAGATTAGAATCCATTCTCTAGTGGTTCTGATTTGCTGAAAGGCCATTCAAACTGATCTAGATTAGAATCCATTCTCTAGTGGGTTCTGATATGCTGAAAGGCCATTCAAACTGATCTAGATTAGAATCCATTCTCTAGTGGGTTCTGATATGCTGAAAGGCCATTTAAACTGATCTAGATTAGAATCCATTCTCTAGTGGTTCTGATATGCTGAAAGGCCATTCAAACTGATCTAGATTAGAATCCATTCTCTAGTGGTTCTGATATGCTGAAAGGACATTCAAACTGATCTAGATTAGAATCCATTCTCTAGTGGTTCTGATATGCTGAAAGGCCATTCAAACTGATCTAGATTAGAATCCATTCTCTAGTGGGTTCTGATATGCTGAAAGGCCATTCAAACTGATCTAGATTAGAATCCATTCTCTAGTGGGTTCTGATATGCTGAAAGGACATTCAAACTGATCTAGATTAGAATCCATTCTCTAGTGGTTCTGATTTGCTGAAAGGCCATTCAAACTGATCTACATTAGAATCCATTCTCTAGTGGTTCTGATATGCTGAAAGGCCATTCAAACTGATCTAGATTAGAATCCATTCTCTAGTGGTTCTGATATTCTGAAAGGCCATTCAAACTGATCTAGATTAGAATCCATTCTCTAGTGGTTCTGATGTGCTGAAAGGCCATTCAAACTGATCTAGATTAGAATCCATTCTCTAGTGGTTCTGATATGCTGAAAGGCCATTCAAACTGATCTAGATTAGAATCCATTCTCTAGTGGGTTCTGATATGCTGAAAGGCCATTCAAACTGATCTAGATTAGAATCCATTCTCTATTGGGTTCTGATATGCTGAAAGGCCATTCAAACTGATCTAGATTAGAATCCATTCTCTATTGGGTTCTGATATGCTGAAAGGCCATTCAAACTGATCTACATTAGAATCCATTCTCTAGTGGGTTCTGATATGCTGAAAGGCCATTCAAACTGATCTAGATTAGAATCCATTCTCTAGTGGGTTCTGATATGCTGAAAGGCCATTCAAACTGATCTAGATTAGAATCCATTCTCTAGTGGGTTCTGATATGCTGAAAGGCCATTCAAACTGATCTAGATTAGAATCCATTCTCTACTGGTTCTGATATGCTGAAAGGCCATTTAAACTGATCTAGATTAGAATCCATTCTCTAGTGGTTCTGATATGCTGAAAGGCCATTCAAACTGATCTAGATTAGAATCCATTCTCTAGTGGTTCTGATATGCTGAAAGGCCATTCAAACTGATCTAGATTAGAATCCATTCTCTAGTGGTTCTGATATGCTGAAAGGCCATTCAAACTGATCTAGATTAGAATCCATTCTCTAGTGGTTCTGATATGCTGAAAGGCCATTCAAACTGGTCTAGATTAGAATCCATTCTCTAGTGGGTTCTGATATGCTGAAAGACCATTAAAACTGTTCTATATTAGAATCCATTCTCTAGTGGGTTCTGATATGCTGAAAGACCATTCAAACTGATCTAGATTAGAATCCATTCTCTAGTTGGTTCTGATATGCTGAAAAGCCATTCAAACTGATCTAGATTAGAATCCATTCTCTAGTGGGTTCTGATATGCTGAAAGGCCATTCAAACTGATCTAGATTAGAATCCATTCTCTAGTGGTTCTGATATGCTGAAAGGCCATTCAAACTGGTCTAGATTAGAATCCATTCTCTAGTGGGTTCTGATATGCTGAAAGGCCATTCAAACTGGTCTAGATTAGAATCCATTCTCTAGTGGGTTCTGATATGCTGAAAGGCCATTCAAACTGATCTAGATTAGAATCCATTCTCTAGTGGGTTCTGATATGCTGAAAGGCCATTCAAACTGATCTAGATTAGAATCCATTCTCTAGTGGTTCTGATATGCTGAAAGGCCATTCAAACTGATCTAGATTAGAATCCATTCTCTAGTGGATTCTGATATGCTGAAAGGCCATTCAAACTGATCTAGATTAGAATCCATTCTCTAGTGGGTTCTGATATGCTGAAAGGCCATTCAAACTGATCTAGATTAGAATCCATTCTCTAGTGGTTCTGATATGCTGAAAGGCCATTCAAACTGATCTAGATTAGAATCCATTCTCTAGTGGTTCTGATATGCTGAAAGGCCATTCAAACTGATCTAGATTAGAATCCATTCTCTAGTGGGTTCTGATATGCTGAAAGGCCATTCAAATTGATCTAGATTAGAATCCATTCTCTAGTGGGTTCTGATATGCTGAAAGGCCATTCAAACTGATGTAGATTAGAATCCATTCTCTAGTGGGTTCTGATATGCTGAAAGACAATTCAAACTGATGTAGATTAGAATCCATTCTCTAGTGGGTTCTGATATGCTGAAAGACAATTCAAACTGATCTAGATTAGAATCCATTCTCTAGTGGGTTCTGATATGCTGAAAGGCCATTCAAACTGATCTAGATTAGAATCCATTCTCTAGTGGGTTCTGATATGCTGAAAGGCCATTCAAACTGATCTAGATTAGAATCCATTCTCTAGTGGGTTCTGATATGCTGAAAGGCCATTCAAACTGATCTAGATTAGAATCCATTCTCTAGTGGTTTCTGATATGCTGAAAGGCCATTCAAACTGATCTAGATTAGAATCCATTCTCTAGTGGTTCTGATATGCTGAAAGGCCATTCAAACTGATCTAGATTAGAATCCATTCTCTAGTGGTTTCTGATATGCTGAAAGGCCATTCAAACTGATCTAGATTAGAATCCATTCTCTAGTGGGTTCTAATATGCTGAAAGGCCATTCAAACTGATCTAGATTAGAATCCATTCTCTAGTGGGTTCTGATATGCTGAAAGGCAATTCAAACTGATCTAGATTAGAATCCATTCTCTAGTGGGTTCTGATAGGCTGAAAGGCCATTCAAACTGATCTAGATTAGAATCCATTCTCTAGTGTGTTCTGATATGCTGAAAGGCCATTCAAACTGATCTAGATTAGAATCCATTCTCTAGTGGGTTCTGATATGCTGAAAGGCAATTCAAACTGATCTAGATTAGAATCCATTCTCTAGTGGTTCTGATATGCTGAAAGGCCATTCAATCTGATCTAGATTAGAATCCATTCTCTAGTGGGTTCTGATATGCTGAAAGGCCATTCAAACTGATCTACATTAGAATCCATTCTCTAGTGGGTTCTGATATGCTGAAAGACCATTCAAACTGATCTAGATTAGAATCCATTCTCTAGTGGTTTCTGATATGCTGAAAGGCCATTCAAACTGATCTAGATTAGAATCCATTCTCTAGTGGGTTCTAATATGCTGAAAGGCCATTCAAACTGATCTAGATTAGAATCCATTCTCTAGTGGGTTCTGATATGCTGAAAGGCAATTCAAACTGATCTAGATTAGAATCCATTCTCTAGTGGGTTCTGATATGCTGAAAGGCAATTCAAACTGATCTAGTTTAGAATCCATTGTCTAGTGGTTCTGATATGCTGAATGGCAATTCAAACTGATCTAGATTAGAATCCATTCTCTAGTGGGTTCTGAAATGCTGAAAGGCCATTCAAACGGATCTAGATTAGAATCCATTCTCTAGTGGGTTCTGATATGCTGAAAGGCCATTCAAACTGATCTAGATTAGAATCCATTCTCTAGTGGTTCTGATATGCTGAAAGGCCATTCAAACGGATCTAGATTAGAATCCATTCTCTAGTGGGTTCTGATATGGTGAAAAGCCATTCAAACTGATCTAGATTAGAATCCATTGTCTTGTGGGTTCTGATATGCTGAAAGGCCATTCAAACTGATCTAGATTAGAATCCATTCTCTAGTGGGTTCTGATATGCTGAAAGGCCATTCAAACTGATCTAGATTAGAATCCATTCTCTAGTGGGTTCCGATATGCTGAAAGGCCATACAAACTGATCTAGATTAGAATCCATTCTCTAGTGGGTTCTGATATGCTGAAAGGCCATTCAAACTGATCTAGATTAGAATCCATTCTCTAGTGGGTTCTGATATGCTGAAAGGCCATTCAAACTGATCTAGATTAGAATCCATTCTCTAGTGGGTTCTGATATGCTGAAAGGCCATTCAAACGGATCTAGATTAGAATCCATTCTCTAGTGGGTTCTGATATGCTGAAAGGCCATTCAAACTGATCTAGATTAGAATCCATTCTCTAGTCGTTCTGATATGCTGAAAGGCCATTCAAACTGATCTAGATTATAATCCATTGTCTAGTGGGTTCTGATATGCTGAAAGGCCATTCAAACTGATCTAGATTAGAATCCATTCTCTAGTGGGTTCTGATATGCTGAAAGGCCATTCAAACTGATCTAGATTAGAATCCATCTTCCCTTTGTTTCCTAAACAACAGCCGACACTATTGTCCCCAGATGTTACTAGTTGGTCGGAACTTGGTCCCCAGATGGGACTTCCTGTTGATGCCAAATAAGGAGTTTCCTCTTGGGTCCCCACATTGTTCACCTTCCCAGTCCCCACAATGTCATCTACCCTGATTTCAATGAATCAAATTACATTTGAAGGGGTGTATTTATTATAGATTAGTTTATTCATTATAGATTTATTATTTATGTTTTCATGTTTTCATCTTGTCTCCAGGTTGTCAGGAAAGTGGTCTCCCCAGAATGTGGTGTGAGAACAGGTGTCCCCAGAATGTGGTGTGAGAACAGGTGTCCCCAGAATGTGGTGTGAGAACAGGTGTCCCCAGAATGTGGTGTGAGAACAGGTGTCCCCAGAATGTGGTGTGAGAACAGGTGTCCCCAGAATGTGGTGTGAGAACAGGTGTCCCCAGAATGTGGTGTGAGAATAGGTGTCCCCAGAATGTGGTGTGAGAACAGGTGTCCCCAGAATGTGGTGTGAGAACAGGTGTCCCCAGAATGTGGTGTGAGAACAGGTGTCCCCAGAATGTGGTGTGAGAACAGGTGTCCCCAGAATGTGGTGTGAGAACAGATGTCCCCAGAAGGTGGTGTGAGAACAGGTATCCCCAGAAGGTGGTGTGAGAACAGGTATCCCCAGAATGTGGTGTGAGAACAGGTGTCCCCAGAATGTGGTGTGAGAACAGGTGTCCCCAGAATGTGGTGTGAGAACAGGTGTCCCCAGTAGGTGGTGTGAGAACAGGTGTCCCCAGAATGTGGTGTGAGAACAGGTGTCCCCAGAATGTGGTGTGAGAACAGGTGTCCCCAGAATGTGGTGTGAGAACAGATGTCCCCAGAAGGTGGTGTGAGAACAGGTCTCCCCAGAATGTGGTGTGAGAACAGGTGTCCACAGAATGTGGTGTGAGAACAGGTATTGCACAGAAGGTGATATAAACACGCCTGTGTGTGTGTCCTTTATCTTCCTCAGTGGGGAAAGAGAGAAATTAAGAAGTACATTTAAAGACGAACGTCGTCCTGAATAATTTCTGCTGACTAATCTCTCCCTCTCTCTCTCCCTCTCTCTGTCTCTCTCTTTCCCTCTGTTCTGACTCTCTACCCTCCCTCTCTCTCTCTTTCCCTCTTTCCCTCTGTTCTGACTCTCTACCCTCCCTCTCTCTCTCTTTCCCTCTGTTCTGACTCTCTCCCCTCCCTCTCTCTCTATTTCCCTCTGTTCTGACTCTCTACCCTCCCCTCTCTCTCTCTTTCCCTCTGTTCTGACTCTGTGCACACATAAAATAAACTGTTTTCGCTTTTTAATTCTGGGTTTTTGTGTGTTGATTGTGGAGGGAAAAAACAATTTAATCAATTTTAGAATAAGGCTGTAATGTGATGTGTGTGTGTGTGACAAAACGTGGAAAAAGTCAAGGGGTCTGAATACTTTCTGAATGCACTGTATACCAGTATATTAGACTCTCTCTCTCTCTCTCTGCAGTGATGTTGTTTTCATCACTTCTGGTTTAACACTGACATCAAGTGGTGATTGTCCAAACTACACCCCTGTTAAGAGATAAAAAGCGAGACAGATTGG
>NW_024057869.1:80000-81394 GCF_016432855.1 Salvelinus namaycush
CAGTGTCCTGAAACCTGCCATATCTATTCATAAATTAATGTATCAATACTTATAATAATACTCATTATTAGAAATGACAAAATATCAAAGTATTGCTCTATACTCCAGCATTTTAGATTTGAGATCAAATGTTTCATATGAGGTGACAGTATATAATGTCACCTTTTATTTGAGGATATTTTAATAGATATTTGTTTCACCATTTAGAAATGAAAGCATTTTATGTATCTAGTCCCCCTATTTGAAGGAGTCATAAGTATTCTGACCAATTTACTTATAGTGTATTAAAGTTGAGTATTTGTATCAAAATAATAAAAAAATAAGTATTTGGTCCCAAACTCATTGGTTGCATTTGCAGTTTGTTTTGGTTGTCCAATATTAAAATGGTGAATGATGATGACTGGAGTCATTTTCTGTCTCAGTAGATAACATGTTTCTAAACACTAAATGAATGCTGATGATGCCATGATTAATACAAATCATGAATGAATCATAAATAATAATGAGTGAGAAAGTTACAGAGGCTACAACAAAACATGCTAACCTCTCACCATTACCAACAACAGAGACTACAACAAAACATGCTAACCTCTCACCATTACCAACAACAGAGGCTACAACAAAACATGCTAACCTCTCACCATTACCAATAACAGAGGCTACAACAAAACATGCTAACCTCTCACCATTACCAATAACAGAGACTACAACAGAACATGCTAACCTCTCACCATTACCAATAACAGAGGCTACAACAAAACATGCTAACCTCTCACCATTACCAATAACAGAGACTACAACAAAACATACTTGTCTCTCACCATTACCAATAACAGAGGCTACAACAAAACATGCTAACCTCTCACCATTACCAACAACAGAGGCTACAACAAAACATGCTAACCTCTCACCATTACCAATAACAGAGGCTACAACAAAACATGCTAACCTCTCACCATTACCAATAACAGAGACTACAACAAAACATGCTAACCTCTCACCATTACAACAACAAAGGCTAAAACAAACATGCTAACCTCTCACCATTACCAATAACAGAGGCTACAAACAAAACATGCTAACCTCTCACCATTACCAATAACAGAGGCTACAAAAAACATGCTAACTCTCTCACCATTACCATAACAGAGACTACAACAAAACATGCTAACCTCACCATTGCCCATAACAAAGACTACAACAAAACATGCTAACCTCTCACCATTACCAATAACAGAGGCTACAACAAAATGCTAACCTCTCAGCATTACCAATAACAGAGGATACAACAAACATACTAACCTATCACCATTACAATAACAGAGACTACAACAAAACATGCTAACCTCTCACCATTACCATAACAGAGGCTACAACAAACATGCTAACCTCTC